>NC_135776.1:14838229-15138229 GCF_028453695.1 Augochlora pura | reverse complement strand
GCTTCCATTTTCCAGAACCAATCTGGTTGTAATTTTTGTTAATTGAGATTGCAAATCAATATGCTTCTCCACATTTTTAAGAACGAGATCCGAGTCAATGACATCGGTAGCAGTAAGAGATTGGATATAAATTCCAAGAAACAACCCGACACTCCATATTAGTGTAATTAAATTATATCGAATCATACTTGTTACCGTAATAATGCTCTTCAACTTATTATGTTATATTGTCTTTCAATATTCCCGATAAACCGGCGTGCGATATACAGTCGGCACATAACACAGACGTGGCGGTTGATAGAATATGGTGGAGTGTGGGGCATGGGGAGGGGAGTATGGAAGTCATGGAGTCTGGAGCACAATTCTCAGATGCCTGACTGCTTTACGACTTTGTTCCAGGTAAGTAGGAGTGGAAGAATCACTCGTCATAAATGGGATTGGATGGTACCAATGAATTTCCGTTGGCAATCCATGAGAATCATCCAATCCCATTTGTGAGATCTCCTCTTCGCCACTTGGCTCAAATTCCGAGCAGAATCCCTGACACCATTGGATACACTAGACACCAATGAATGCACTGACCTTGAGTCAGGTGCCTGTGAACTCTGATTTTGAGTCACATAGTTAGTGTCATCTATTATCATAGGACGTGGCTAGAATTGAACTCGGACATGTCGTTATCCTTCGACTATCCACAAAGTCGAAATAAGTCTATTGTAACAAGTAATTTTCTATTTCTTTTAGCATACATTGGTATAACTTCTCGCTTTAATTTCCTATATAATTTCAGAAAAATTTTAATGTCTTTCGCAATTGCAAAGTGTATAATATTACATTCACAGTATTTATAATTCTTGTTAAGCTTAAAAATATAGGCTTACTATCGCATTATAATAATTTTAACAAAATGTAAATATGTAATTTAACATCTATTGAACGTTATAAAACACAAAAATAAGTTAATTTTATTATAAATTATTTGTAAGTTCGCATATGACAGATGGGAAGAATTTGTCATTCTGAACATTCTCAATCTGTTATAATAGTACGTCAATAACAATATAGCTCTTAACAATGATTTCACCGGCAGGATTCATTGTGGATTAGATGCGCAATAAAATGGTGAGGATACAAGCGTTTCGCTTAGAGAGAAAGAAAAACTTGCAGGAATTGAGGTGATACGTCAATTATCACTACATAGTGATATTGTGTCTTACTGTATCCTCAAAATCATGCGGTGTTAACAAAAGAGTCGTATAGTGGTATTATAAATTGTACAGTGAAACTTCAATTTCTGCATGTTTCTTTTTCTCTTTAAGGAAGTACTTTTATTTCTGCTTAGTATGACATCGTCAACTAATCAGAACAAAGCAATTTCTACTCCTCTCCTCGATAACGGAGCAAGCCGCGGCAAATCATTGACAGAAGTTGAGGTTTCACTGTATGTGTTTAGTAGGTGTGTAATGTTGTTGTACAACATTGTTGAGAACGCCCTCTAGCAGAAAAATCGTGTAACTATTTCCTCGATAAATATCACTGGCAGGTCATTTCGTTTTATCAACGGAAACGTATTTGTACGTCAATTTGTAAATCAATAACTCGCAAATATCAGTAGTGTATTGAACATGTATATGATACTCAAATATTAAATATATCTTGGAAAAATAGATTGTAAATATTAGAGATTCTAAAAAATACGTAGCTAGACATTTACTTCGTCCTCTATGGAATTCATTTTGGTTCATAAGGAAATTCCGGAAGTGAAGTAACGAAAGAAGAAAGTCGCCATTTTGTGTTTGCTGAGAAGGATAAAGACTCTGTAAATGACGGTTGGTTCGATCTGAGTACAGTTCGTTTGATTATCGTTCCTTTGTTTTTTCTTCCATCATTCGTTCGGCTGTGCCGTGTTAAACAGCGTTGATGATTGGGATTCCGCGTGACGATCGACATAAGATCACGGTTAAAATCCGCAACAATATGAAAAGGAGCTCTAGTCGAGACACTCCACCTCCTCGCGTCAAACGAAGCAGATCCTCCATGGGACGGTAAGCCGTTTCCTCGTTATTTATCATTATTTCTTCCTGTTTAAGATTATTATTTATAATAATAATGCATACTTCGTTTTTTAATTTTTTTTATAACAATTTATATGATAATAATAATTAAATACTGGACACTAAGTAATTAAATATAGAATAACAAACACATATATTGGTGTACTATTATCAAATAAGTTTTGTTTGTGTTATAATAAGTTATGTAATAAATTTCCAGATACGACGATTCTAGTGACGAAAGAATAACACCTGAAAGAATCCGTCGTCGTAGTAGAGGAGCAAGAAGTCCAAGTCCTCCAACACGTGCCTCATCTCATGCTCGCTATGTTGAATCTAGTTCTCACAGAGATGATTATTTAAGAGCACCAAGAGAATTACCCCCAGAACGTCCATACAGCTACAAAGTACTTTGCATCAGTTCAATTCACCCAAAAGCAAGCGACGAAGTGATTAAAGATACTCTTTACAGAGAGTACAAGAAGTTTGGGGATTTCTCTATTAGAATTTCTCACGAGTTAGATGAACGAGTTGCATATGTTTGTTTCAGAAGTTCAGAAGATGCTAGAGATGCAAAACATGCAAAACCAAGAATTATTATGTACGACAAAGTGGCACTTGTTGAACCAGTATATGAAAGACCAGATACGTACCGTCGTCCAAGATCAATTACACCACCAGATTATGAAAGATATTATGCTAGAAGTCCTGGCCCAACAGATAGGCACAGACCATTAGAAAGATATGAAAGAGTTTATGGACCTCCAGTTGGATTGCCTCCGCCACACAGAGAAATGAGACGTGAAACAATTCCTCCACCTCATCATGACTTTGTTAGACCACCAATTCATCATGGGCCACCACATGTTCATCCTGGACCACCACATCACTATGGGCCCCCAAGACATATGATGATACGTCATCCAGTTCATGGATTTGAACGTGTGGAAAACAAGAAAGACAAATTTCCTAACTACTTGCATCATGTTTCACCAGAAGATGATCCACTAGCAACAAGAACTTTGTTTGCAGGTAACTTGGAAATCAATATCACAGAAGAAGAATTAAGGAGGATTTTTAGTAAATATGGGATTGTTGATGATATTGATATTAAAAGGCCTCCACCAGGAACAGGAAATGCTTATGCTTTTGTCAGATTTCAAACTTTAGACATGGCACATAGATGTAAAGTTGAATTATCTGGACAATATATTGGAAAATTCCAATGCAAAATTGGTTATGGGAAAGCTACTCCTACCACAAGAATTTGGGTTGGTGGTTTAGGACCATGGACCTCTGTACCACAATTAGAAAGAGAATTTGATCGATTTGGAGCAATAAAAAAAATTGATTACATAAAAGGCGACAGCAATGCTTACATTTTATACGATTCCATTGATGCAGCTCAAGCTGCTGTAAAAGAAATGAGAGGATTTCCTTTAGGTGGCCCAGACAGAAGATTGAGAGTAGATTTTGCAGATGTAACACCAGGATTTGGATTTAAACCAAGGCCCTATCCAGAAGAAAGTGGAGAATTTAGACCAAGACCAGTAGATTATGAGTCTTCTTATGATCCTTATGGACCAGATAGTGACTTTGGTTATGGATCAAGAGGACTCAGAGGTAGAGGATCTGCCCCCTGGCATGAGAGGAGGGGTGCAGGTAGAGGTGGTTACCGTGGAACTTATCCAGAAAGTTATGTACGAGATGATGCTGATTGGTCTAGTCGTAGACCACCACCAGAGTTAGAATACGAAGCTCCAAGAAGTTTACGTCGTTCGTTATCAAGAGAACCTGGTGTAGATAGATCAAGATCACGATCTCCTCGCAGGAGGCAAATTGATTCAGATTCAGATTCGGAGAATACGCGTACGGGAATGCTTTCTACCTCTCGGACACTGCCAGAAGTTGCTAGAAAGTCGATAGCAGTATGGCAAGGAGCATTAATTTTAAAGAATTCTCTATTTCCAGCCAAATTTCATCTAACTGATGGCGACACAGAAATCATTGAAGCTTTAATGAAAGACGAAGATGGAAAACACATGCTAAGAATTACACAAAGATTGCGCTTAGATCAACCAAAATTAGATGATGTCTCGAAAAGAATTCAAACTTCCAGTTCACATGCTATATTCCTAGGACTTGCTGGGTCTAGTACAGTAATTTCTACAGATGATGCTAATGTACAGACAAGACCATTACGTAACTTAGTATCATATTTGAAACAAAAAGAGGCAGCAGGAGTTATTTCACTGCTTAACAAAGACACAGAGGGGACTGGAGTTCTTTATGCATTTCCACCCTGTGCATTTTCTACAGAATTATTGAAAAGAACCTGTCCAAGCCTCAGTGAAGAAGGACTCAAGGAGGATCATCTGGTAATCGTCGTTGTTAAGGGGGGTAGCGCTTAAGTTTTCTCCATGGTTAAGGTTTAGATTTAAATATATGTACACATATATATACATATATATATATATAAAAAAAGAAATATATATATATATATATATATATATGAATACATATACATATATATACATACAAATATATATATACGTGAATGTGTGTACACGCGTGAGTATGAGTGTCTGTGTTTGTATATATTGACCAAAGTGTTTAGTACCATCACTTTAATATATTATTTGCAATTTTTGAAAAAATACTTCATATAGACTCTAAATATATAATATTTATTAGCTTCAGAGCACTTTTACAAATGTGGACACCATTTTTTATATAACATTTTTTTGTTCAAATTATTTGTTTAGATAAGATTTTCTGATTTCTTTGATAATAATGTGAATACCTACAGAGATTTTCAAAGATTTTGCACTCTACATAATGAAGTGAAAGTGTTAATTGAGGAACATAAATAGAATAAACAATCAAAATTTGTCAAATGCTATGTTTAATATGTGAAAGAATAGTAATCATAAGAAATTAAAAATAGTTAATAATGCAACGATAAAACAAAGTCTAAATGCAAAATGAATGAAATTTGGGATGTATGTTATTTTCTACAGTCAAATTATAAGTGTTTAAAGACTTGAAATACTTGATGTTACAATTTTATCAACATTAAATTAATATTCTCTGATTAATTTTTTAAAATTGCAAATAAGTAAAGTAGAAGATGCTAGACACATAAGTCTATATATACATTAGAAACATTCAATTTTTGTGAATCTGAATTGCTAACAAAATTTTCAATTAATAATTAGTCTAATAGAAAAAATTTAATATATTTTCTCAATAGTCTAATGCCAATTTTGATTAATATTTGTTATTGCATTTTTTTATGCTTATATACATATACTACATTTTCTTTAAAATTTCAAAAACAAGAAATTGATGAAAAGCAATTCAGTATTCATTAAGTTTTGACAAAATATTTCATTAAGTTATCCTAATGATCACAGATAACTCATAAGAGTCTTAGATTACATTGTACTATAATGATACGCTTTCATGAGTGTATACAGTTCTTTCATATTCAATTCAAACTCTTCATATACTCTTTTCTTTCTAAACATTATCTTTGCCTTTTTTTAAATGTTTTATATTGAACTAAAAATTTTAACCATAGTAAAAGTAGAATATGAAGGATCTGCTTAGAGTATATTTGATACAGTAATTAAGTCTAATTAATTGTAAAACTGCATTTTATGATTATGTAGAATTATCTGTGTGATATATACATATAATACTTACATAAGTGACATGTGCGGACGTGTTCTAAAAAGTGAACTGAAGAAAGTGTTTGGACAGAATTCTAAACGGCTCTCTGTGCTTTTCTCCCAGTGAAAAGGGACAGATTCGTTTCTTTTGAAAGGACAGTGTTTGGTGGTAAATACTTGAAAAGCATAAAAGAAAAAAATAGAACGTGTACAGTGAAATGTAAAAAAATCCAAGTGTTTGTGCTTGGCGACCAAGATTGTGACGCTCTTTTAAAATACTATTTTAAAAGTGCGTTACAGTATGGCGCAATTGAAGGTGCAGTGGTTTAATCACACAATAGTGTTGAAACAACAAATAGATGACTATTACGCTGAGTTTAATGCATTCATTATTCTTAGTTCTCCTACCAAAGTTTCAGTGACACCAGATGGAAATAATGATTCTAATATTAGATATGTAAATGATTTTTAACTGGAAGATCCATGATTATTTCAGTGGCATCACAGGATTTTCAATTTGTTCAATAGGAAATGGAAATTTGCCATGAAGAAGTATTTGGTTGATTTCAGTGGTATCGAGACAAAAGAAAATGATTGTTACATAGAGAAGTTTAATTACATTACCATAAAATGCATGTTGTGACTTGGCAATCAGTCGCATGGGTTTTGAACACAAGTTTTCTTGTGAAGTTGACCGTGAATATGGTGGAGTGGTTTTCCTTGTTTTTTTCAAGAAGATTCTTCCCATCTCACTTAGATAAATTGTGCAATTAGTGTTCTTTGTGGTCTGTGGCCATTTCTGGCTTTTTAATTCTTAAAAAGTAACAATTTAAAATATTTAAAATAAGAAAAACAGTAGTATTTTCAAATTTCATATCCTACAGAAACAATTGTGACAAATTTAAAAGTGAAGAATTGTCGGTGCTGCTTGAAAGTGTTTCATTTTAATTTGAAAATTTTTTAAATAATTAAAATTTAGAAAAAGAAAGATTTGTTTCAGAGCCACCACAACGAAAGGGTTTGGATAGAAGAAATCATCTACTGTCCACTGTATTTTATGCTTTATACAAATAAATCAAAAGATTGGCAAATATTTTAAAGCTCAATTTTTTAATACTGAAAGGATACATAGAATAAAGCACTTATATTAATCCTTTAGTTATCTTCTTAAAAAGTTTATTAGTAATACCATCCGACAGTGGAAAACGAAACTGATAGTATTTTAGTAAGTTACCCTATCATGAATACTGTTTTTTATTGAAAATAAATTTTTTATTTCCACTGTGGATGGTAAATATACACGTAATATTAGGTTCCCGGTATTTAAGAAATAGAGCAATTAAAAATACATAGAATCAAAAAATACGTAATCAAAGTGAAGTACAAAATATTACAGAGTTAAATGCAAAATTTGTATATTTTAAGGTTACCTTTGTTTTTTTATATCTAGACGAACTACATATGAACTTACATATTTTTAACTTAATATTATTCTATGATCATTCATAATTTCAAACAATTTGAGAAACAAAAACAAAAAATGGCTACCTACTTTTTTTTTAGTAAATATATTAAAAAAGACTATACAATAAATAATTTTGTGCATCTTTTTCTATATATCAATATATATGGTAGTATAATATAAATTTACATACATATGCAAGTGTTTAATATACGTATATTGCATTTTTAATAACTTAATAAACTTATCTATAAATCAAATTTTATAATTTTTCTTAAATGTACATGTATATGATATATATTATTATTGTAATTGACGTATATTTATGTGTACATCGGTCTTACAAACGTAAAAATTTCAAGGTTCATCTTCAAGCAAATAACCTTCAAATTATAGGTTAATAAATGCACAATATCAAGGAATGACAGAAAATTCATTCGTAATTTTGAGTTAAGCAGTAGTAAATTGAATATATTTATGCCCTAAAAGCAAAATAACATTCAAAATCGTTTTTAGTAAATTAATTATTCTATAAAACTGCTTTGTCGATAATAGTCATAAGATGTAAAAGATGGTATTAAGTACTCAAATTTTAGTTGAAAAAGTATAAGTTTTCATACTTTATACAAAATAAAGCACATAATTTACTGAATAGGAGAAATTAGTAACACTTAAAAATAATATATTTTGAATACAATTTGCGTCTTTTTTGTTTTTTATATAAAAACGTAATTGTTGTTAGATTAAAATGCAATTTTAAATATGTGTAAAGATTCATACCAATTTACATTAGCAACATTTATTAATACAGATTAAAAAACATACAGGAAGTATCTAAAATTCGTTCAAAACTAAAATCTTTCATTTTATAAAATTTTATTGTAATCCGAAATTACAATTCTAATGACTGTGTTTCTTGATTCTAATTCATATTCCAAACTCCTTTTTACATTACAGTTTATGAAATGATCGCTTAAAATACACATATTAAATTTTAAGCAAAGCAATGATAATGCACCCAAAAAATTATACTTTTAAATACTTCAACTATAATAAACCATGTGTAAAGGAACATAAAAAATAATAGTAATAGATGTGATGTAAAGAATATTTTTAGTGCACATTCTAAATTCTCCTAATCTATAATGTATGTTTTCAATTCATGCAATTTAAGTATTTTTTCGACTTTGCATAATGTTAACAATTTCTCAATTTTAAAGAAAGTATACCTTTTTACGGTCTTAATAAAAAAATGACATATATATTTCTTTCTACTAATGAAAATTCGTTAAAATATTATCTAATTTCTGAAATGAAGTAATATATAAATATTATAATATTAAAAAACCTTATCTGAGGTTTTTTAAGCAAAACAAATTAAAATAGGATATAGTTAACTATACTGTAAGAGTAATCAAATACTGATCAACATTGTGCACGATTTAAACAATTACAAAATAGTGTCTATATGATTCGGTGGTATGAAGTAGATATCACACACATATATATATACATATATACATGCGTGTGCTTTTGCGCAGGCGCTTGTTTCTATGTGTTTATGCGCGCGCGCATTAAACTGTTTATGTCTCAGGTTTACGATTCAGGAAAAGTATCTAAATAAATATCAACATTACTCTTTCTCTTATTACTTAAAAAATACAGTTATGGCATCGCATTACGGTTGAATAGCTATCAAAATTAGAGTCCCTTTTGGCATTTTTATTTTAATTGCGATCATTATAGGGCTCCCAGTTATGAAAGGAAGCTTATTCTTTCCAGTCTTTCTTAATTTCAAACGACCACTCCCACTTTAGATGTTCATGCTTGTCATCATCAGTAAACAAGGAGCTTACACTATAGGCACCACGCGCCATTACTCCAGCTGGTGCATCCTCTGCTGGTGTTGTGTATGATTGCACTTCTGTTTTTGGCGGGTAAGAACCAACCATATGCATCATCTTATCCACTGAAATATAACAAAAACTGTTGATGATTTTGACAATCAATAATTAATTTTAATACGTAAGTATTGAACTTTAAAATTACCTGTGACACCTAGCAAGGAAAACATTAAACAAAAATCGAATATAGGTTTAATTGATAATTTTTTGTGAATGTGACTTATAATTTCACGTTAGTGACAAAGCATTTATCATATACTTATTGTTTAACCTTCCTCACAACTTACCAGGTACTCCAAGCCGATATGTCTTTTGAACATATTTTAAACCATGCACAATTTCACGCTGCACAATAAAGTCAATCCTTATTTTATAACTAACGCCTTCTTTTATTACAAATGTTTGTTTCTTCAGTTGAGATAGATCACCCGTTAAATCCAATTCCATATCTGGTCGGTCCGCAACACATAATGCTAATTTTTTTACTATTACCTTCCTTGGATCGTTAGGATCTATGAACAGTTCATTAAAGGATAAATAATATTAGTTTTTTTACACAATATTTTCTATTAGATAAACTTAGTTAGCTAGTAACTTGCATACCTACAACAATACCACCAGACTTTGCTTCTCCTAAAAGTGTTTCTTTATATTTACGTAAACTTTCATCTTCTTTATCTGTTTCTAAAATCTGTTCAATTGTTTTCTCTGGTGGAGGCTTGTAATTAGATTCTACTTCCAATTCCTCTTCCACAGCCTCTATGTGATCTGCATTCGACTGTGACATCTCTACTACAATAATATTATTATTGAATTATTATCTTATAATATAGGCACTATTTATACTTATATTCAAGTGTACATACATATTTTTAATAGTATGTAATAAAAATAGATAATACAAATATTATATTATGAATCTTGATTTAATAATGATTTTATAAGTTTTAATACATGTTATATACACCTGCACATATATACACACCCATACGCGGATCAACTTGTACACATTGTCATACACTGTGTTTCTTATGGACCAATATTTTTAGATAAATCAAATCATTAGAAGTAATAATAATGCGTATTTTTTAAAATTCTTATAACCTACTATAATATAAAAGAATTATAAAAAATATCGAATAATGAAACAATTGGAAAAAGAAAGGGCCAACAATTTGGAAGCAGGAAAATGACAGGCAGATAAAAAATGTCTGGATGAAAGTGCAAAACTGTTAACAAATAATCCATAGAAAATAGATCAATTTAGGAGGAAGTTAAATGTTTGAATAGTAAACTTACCTTAATTATAAAATAGGATGACAAAGATTAAAGAACGAAAACTTATGCAAAATTATTAGCAATCTCTTAATCCTGTTTGCCACCCCTCTGTGATTCGCTTCTCAAAGCGGAAGACATGGACAATATGGCGGCATGAAAAGGGCGGGTACTTCCTGTTCTGATAGTCATTCAAGGTTAATTTCTTATTTTGGTTGTTTCTTTAATTATTTTGTAGTACGCAGGTGTATTTTGTTTCGTATTTGACATTATGATAACTACTAATTTAATTAAATTCATTTTCATTCATTTCTTTTTTGGTCAACGTGTAAAATTTAGACTGTATTGAATTATGTACTTATTGAAAACACGATGTATTTCCCGCCTTTTATTACAATTGTATCATATCTGTATCCATATTATATACGTGCATCGGCGTAACTATGTACATCTAGAAATTTATATGTATGTAAACAATCTCATATTTTGTTTTTTACGAATTAACTTTTTAAATATATCCACAAATAATTATTATATACATATTCATTCAAAATTATATCCCTCCATTACTACTACCATAAGTTATGTATGACGTCATTTGTTAGCTGTAATTTATACGATTACTTGCAATTACATTTTCTGCTTACAATACTATTAAAATATTCGAAAAACTATGCGATTATCTACATTCGCTATAATTATTTATTTAACATTAATTATAATTGCAGGTAGATGTATTGCATTTAAAAATAAAATTGTACACTTATTCAACCATAAATACAAGGGAATTTTTCTTTATATTAATATATATATCACGCGTTATTGGACATGTTATCTGGACTCATATTATTTTCTAAAATATATTGACAATGTTCTACAAGGGTTTCTATGCCCTTTTGATTTCTAAAATTTGTTTTGCAGTTTTGAAGTTTTTGATACAGTAGTTCTGGATGCACCTTTGCCAATTCTTTTAAACTATCTGAAAAAGAATATAATTATAATGTATTCATATTAGTAATAACTTCTTTATAATAATAATACAATATGTATAATTACCTAGCATATAATTTTGAAATTCACTTTCTGGTTCATCTAAATATATTATAGTTGTAGTATATAAAGTATCTACATGAGCTTTATTAAAAAGTAAATTATAATCCTTAGGTATAAAACTCCAAAGTTTTACTAGAACTTCCATAGATGCCAATCTAATATTGTCACATCCATCATCTAGTCTTTTTAAAAGTACAGGATACATTTTGTGTATAAATTCTTCAGTGATGTTACAAGATCTTTTTCTGATGCACACTATTAGATATAGAGCCTTTAAAGAATAAAGTCTACTTTTTTTAGAATTATCATCTGCTAGACTAATGAGAGTAGGAATTATTTTATCCAATGCTAAAGGAATATTGTTCTCTGATGAACATTGATTTTTCTCCAGTAGACAGTCTGCTTTATATTTTTCTAAGAATGCACACAGACAGCATACAGCTGCAGTACGTATAGCTTCAGCAGTTTTTCCTGCACTCCAAATTAAAGCAGGAAATATACAATCTTCCAAAAATTGATAGCAGAAATTTATATCTATAATTTCATGAAAAGGTCCTTGATTAAAGTACTCTGATAACAAAATGAAATGTTTTAATCGTAGTTCAGGATCAGCATCATTTGCCATAGTTTGTTTTAAAATTGGCAGCATAATGTTTATGTTAAAATTAAGAACTGTTTTAATATAAATTAAGCATGCACAAAAAATTTGAGACTCAGGATTGTAGATGGACCATGATTTACTGTTGGAAAATAATGAATTGAACCCTTCAATATATTCATAATACAGATTTTCCACATTGTCCAATTCATTGATGTGTGCAATATTATTTAAAAATTCTTTTGTTCTTATCTTAATTGTATGTTCTTTTGCCATTGATAGAACAGTGAATGTTACTATGAATAAATCCTTTGATATAATTTTACAATCCTATAAATGTTTAGCTATATTAAGATTTATAAATGATAAAGAATTTTGAGTATGTAAAAATTAATAGAAGAAACAAACCTCCTTGCATACCGAAATTAAAGAATCACAACAGGACAAAACTTGTTGTTGATATGCTGCCTTTTTACTTTGACAAATATGCGATTGCTGCAAGAATTTCCCGATTTTTTCCAATGATGGAAGAAGTGTGCATCGTTCACTACATCTTAGAATTGCAGAAAATATTTTTAAGTGACCAACTGATGGAGATTCTTCAAGTGTGGGAATTATTAAGCGACAGTAGATTTCAGGATGTACAAAATATCCTAAATATTCTGCTGCTTTCTCTATGTTCTCCACAACTCTTATATCGTCATCATTACAGGCTCTGTTCAACAATTTATATGTTAGAAATAAATGTAATTAAATATTACATTTGTAAATAATTGATTAAAAAAATTAAATATTTACCGATACATAGATGGTAAAAGTTTTTCAACGTGTTGTGTTACATCTTCTTCTATATTTAAAATAAATACACAAAGTAATTGTGCAGATCTCACTCTTATGTCTGCCATCCAATCTCCTAACTCTAAGTTAATTCCATTAATCAATTTACTGAAAGTTTGCTGTGCTATTGTTCGACAGCCTAAATTTGGCCTGGCAACTGTAAAAAGTTTGAAGTGATACAAATAAATTATAGGAAACATAAAATAGTCACATACTCACTATTAGGATAGTGATCAGGAGCTTTGGTAAGAAAATCCATTTTATCTTTGAGCTTTTCGTCATTCTCATTTTCTGATATATATAATTCCCCTACAGCATTCCAAAGAATCTCTGCCTTTTTTCTTAGTTCTGGTAATTCATCATGAAGGCCTGATAAAAGCAGTGGAAGAATTTTATGCCACCAACTGTACCGATCTTTTAAATTTAAGAGCCAGTGACCTGCTACTTCTATTACAGCTATAAAGAATTATAATTATACTTGTTATATATTAAATACAAATGAAATTGTAATGAAAATAAATTAAATATCAAAATACCAGTTCTAATAAGCCCATTTTGATCGAATAATCTTTCAGCTAAAGGAGTAGCCACCTGTTCAATACATTTACTATTTCCATACTGAATCAAATCTCCAACAGATTTAATCGAAGCAATTCTAACTCTATAATGTTGGTGTGAAAAGTTACCCAAAATTGGCTTTACAAATTTTTCAGAATGAGCATAAAAATGTCTTGACAAATTTTTAGCAAATTCAGATACACAAGCACAACTTTCTCTTTTAACTAATGGATAATTATCTGATATAGTACGTATTAATATTTTAATCAAATCATCGATATATGATGTCAACAAGTATTTATATTTCAAAATTAAAAGCTTCAATAATGTAACAGATTTCAGTCTAACTTCTTCTGAATTTTCTATTAGCTCCTGTGAACCCAGTCGTCTTGATAAAATTGGAAGTAAATACAAAATGTAATTATCATGTGGTATTAAATTAGCTATAAATAATTGAAAAATTTCTAGAACATTGTCACGACAAATTTCAGCAGGATCAGTTAAAATTTTATGTAACGATTTGTTGACAGCATTCCACAGGTCAATAATTTCACTTTCAGGTGGCGATGATTCTAAAATTTGTAGAATTTCTTTCAAGCCAAGTACACGACGCTTCTTTTCTTCCGATTGCAACATAACGCAAAGTTTTACAAATTTATGATTCATAGTCTCTACAGACATTCTGAAAAAGCGAGATAAGTTTATATTCACAAAAATGGAACAATATTGAGACTGCTGTTATCCAGTTGTGTATTTCCATAGCAACATTTTCATTGATTTAACTGTCCTAACTCGAATATTTATTCGATTTTAGATTACAGGAAGTAAAACAACTATTCCATTTTTTATAATCTTATATTATTATTTTACAATGTAAAATAATATATCTATGTTTTTGGAATTCTAAAACATACTCATCTTTTTTTTTATATAAAATATAACTTTCATAGTATTGTAGCATTGAATTAACATCGAACATCAAACTTTTTAATAGGACTTACATTAGGCTTATGAATATGGAAATATATGTATATAATAAATCTAAACATATGAAGATATTCAAATAATTTGATCACTGACATAATTTTACATAGACTAGCATGTTCATTAATATCTGCAAAATAATAAACAAAATTTAATAGATATGTTTTGAGTATGGCCCCCAGATATGGAAACTTGTAGTATATTTAAAATCTATTACTTCATCATATTTTTTAATCTTCCAAAGTGACATTTTTAAATAAATACGACATTGATTCCTTGTTGTGAATACGTCTAATAGCCTCAGCCAGTAGAATACTGATATCAACAGTCTTTATTTTTGGGCACTGCATTTTTTGGACATCATGAGGAACTGTGTTTGTTACAACAACCTATAAGAAAGAAATATAAATTAAATGTAATGTTTATACAATTTTCAATAACTTATAGTTTAGATTTAGTATTATTATTAATTTTTAGTGTTATTACCTCATCAATTGGAGACTCCTCTATTAATCTTGGAGCATCAGAGCTCAAAAGTCCATGTGTAGCTAGTACATAAATTTTATATGCACCTCTTTCTTTGAGGACTTCTGCTGCAGCTACATAGGATTGAACATCATCTATCATGTCATCCTGCAATAAAACTTAATTTATATATTTTTTTTTTCATAAAATTCATTTTTAGATTTACTTACCACCATGATAGCTATGCGTCCGCCCACATCTCCTACAACATTAATTGGTGGTTTTTCTTTAGCAGGATGCATTGGAACACCAACACCAACTTCCATTGTTCGCGATGCCAAAGCTGGTGGGGAATAGCGTCCATCATTCATATCTGATTCTGCTTCTCGCTGTTCTCCATGAATTACTGCTATACCCAAACGTAATCTTTCTGCATAACTGGTTGCTTTCTTAGCACTACCAGGATTTCTGGCTACTATTACGGAATTATGATAGTCTGGAATCTAATTGAATAACTTTATAAATAGGAGATGAAACTATATTGCAGTTATACTATTTACATACAGATTCTTGAATATATTGAAGTAAAAAAGGGCTTGCACGTAAATTGTCCACTGGAACATCAAAAAATCCTTGTATTTCCTTCTGATGCAGATCCATTGTAATTATATGGGTCAATCCACTCTTGCAGAGCATTTTTGCTAATAATTTTGACACTATACAACCACGTTTACGCATTTTGCATTGCTTAGAATAAGGTAAATATGGAATAACTCCAACAATATTCTTTGCTGAAGAAGTTTTGCATGCATATGCCATAATCAAAAGTTCCATTATATTGTTATTTACATCCTTGGTGCCAGTTTGAATAATGTAAAGGTCTTTACTACGTACAGAATCACCAATTTCAACCATAGTTTCACGATTTGATTTATGATATACAGAACATCCTCCATGCTTAACACCCAATCGACTTTAAAATAAAAAGAACACATGTAATATAGTAACATAATGCAGATGTACATACATGGGAACTTACTTGGCAATAAGATTTGCAAGCTCTGGATGAGAATTACCAGCAATAAGGACAATATCAGAAGATACAGGTTTATCCATATTGTGATTACTTCTTAAAAACTAGAATATCAAATAATGTATACTATATCAAATAATAATACTAACTATTGATATTATAAAATAATAGAATATTCTGTACAAGTACCTTGTAATTTACAAAATTATAATAACGGATCAAATATTCATACTACAGTGGCTGTTAAAATGATTTGATAATTTAAAAAATGATATAATATAATAATATCTACTGTTCTACTTCTATAAAATATATATTATTAACTCTTTGATTTAAACACACAAAGTAAAGAATCGAATTCAATCCAATTTTTTCGAGTTTTATTCACGTTGGCCTTGGACACGATTGTGTTCTGAACAGCTGCTTTACTCAGAAGTACCAACTCTTTCTTGCGAAGAAGGAACGCATGTACATTCAAGTTCACGCTCTTGAATAGTTTACATATACGCGTCACATCATTTCTTCCACAATCCCTTATATTAGAAGTTTTAGTTATTAACAAATTATTGGAACAGCAGGATCCAATTCTTCAACACTTCGTTAGTTGCGTACATTATATGCCTGCATACATAACATCGTATGTATACCTTAATTTAATTTTTCTATTCATTAGATTATTGTATTTATGTACACACATATATACTTGAAGTATACATACAATAAGAATTTTGGACAGAAATAAGCTTTCAAAATTCTGTTCTCTTGTCATAGTTAATAATACAATTAAAGATTGTGTAAATTTGTTGTACATGTTATATATATTAGCTGTTTACTTGATAATGCAAAATACATACCTATGTAACAATAATTCATGTGTATGTATTTATTAATATTAGTTTGCTATCTATATATATTACATATTTATACGTTTATACATATTGAGAAAAAAGAAATTAAGAAATTGAATTACCGCGTCTAATCTACCATATTGAATTTTAGTCTGAAGAAGATTTGTATTTATTATAGATGGCAGCCAGAACACAGTCCAAAAAGTCGACGCTAGAGTTGTCCTCCTTTGAGTGGTCATCATGACACTAAGCTACACGTAACCTTAAAAGTTTGTGTTATAAAATTACGTAAAAATTGGAAGTGTCAAATTTATGATCTCTCATGAATGAATAACATTACCTAACATAATGTCTAAATGTTTGTAAAGTTAAATGAATTTGCGTTGCTTATAATTATATATTTAGAAATCTCCAAGATTATTGCCACGTAAGTTATAATTTTCTACAAAATATATGTATGTGATCTTTTGCATGTGTGTGAGTGTTTATACCTGTAGTATTATTTTTTTAGATCTGCATATATATTATATCTGTCAGAACAAATAACTGCAGAATAAATACAGTATTTATTATGTTTACATTTACTTCTGCATTTCATACTTTTAATATCTGACATTTAATTTTTTGTAGATAAAATGATGCATATTACAAAAGCAGACACATCTGAACGAAGATTTGAGATACAATGCAAATTAGAAACAGAAATTGCCTCTTTAGAAGCTTTAAAAGAGGCAGAAGAACGAAGTAGGAAATTAACAAACAGTGTTGTTGGTATATTGTCCTCTTTAGAACAACGTCTTGCAACATTACGGCGTACTATACTCCCTGTTTACAATGAAACAGGGAATCTTCAAGCACAACAGCAGAGTATGTATTCTATATATTATATAAAGATTTTTTATTACATCTTTTTTAAAATGTGAATGGCTTAAAATTTATTAATTTGAATTGTATATTTACTTATTATTCTTTTCAGACATAGAAAGAACTTTAAATGCTTTAGATCATGCAATTGGATATTATGGAGTTTGTCAGGAAGTGGAAGGAGCAGTGCAAGCAGGTCCAGGAGGATCTGGAGGGTTAGACAGTTTTTTGGAAGCAATGAATCGCCTGTTTAATGCACAACGTTATTTCCAAAAAAATAATCCAAGTTCAGTAGAATTAGAAAATGTAACTAGCTTATTTGTCATTGGATTAGATGCTTTATACGCAGAATTCCACGATATTTTAACAAGGCAAAGTAAACCAATATTACCAATTGTACTTTTGGATTTAATTGGTTCTGATGAAGACACTAGTGGTGAAGATGCACCACAATCTCTTTGCCAATTGCCAGAAAGCATATTAGGGGATTTACTTAAAATAGCTGGTTGGCTTGAGGAAAGAGGACATCGTAAACATGTAAAAATTTATGCATCTGTGCGTTCTGCAATAGTTTTAAGATCTTTGCAATTGTTAAAGGAACATCAAAGGAGTGCTAGTGGTGGTAGTACACATGCTGGAAGTCCCTTGCCAGTAAGTATTTTATAATAATGCGCACTTAATTTGCTAAGGTTTAATGATCGTTATATATTTAACAGAAAGCTAAATTTGGCAACAGACACTCTATAAGTGGTCAAGAGGCTAGTGGAAGAAGAGCTTCTAAAAGATTACAACATGCTATTGAAAAAAAAGCTAGTCGAATGTTATTGAAAGCTTCTCAAACTACTGGTTTAGGATTATCTTTGACTACATCTAGAAAACCACCACCACAATTGTCTGGACACTGTGTAGAAGACACAGCACCAGATGAACAAGAAATGGAAAATTATCTATTGCTAACAGTTGGACTTCACAAACTCATGCAGGCTGAACGATCACTAGTTGCCAAGATTTTGCCAATTACTTTGCAGGCTCAAGTTCTAGAAGCTACTGTGCGTGAAGCCATGGATTTAGTAGCTCATGATGGAGAGAGTATAGCAACTCGTGCTAAAAGATGTATTGTGCGACGTGATTTTTCTGCAGTACTGGTAATTTTCCCTATTTTAAAACATCTTGGAGAACTAAAACCGGATTTGGAACGGACTGTTGAGGGTTGCGACTACGCACTCCGGTCCAAATTTACTTCTGTGCTTAATACTCTAAATGTGACTGTAAGTTATAGCAAACTGAAATTTATTGAAGCAGTTTTTATTAAAATGTTATAGTGTGTCATTTTTATAGGGAGCAAAAGCGCTAGAAGATTTTGCAGAAAGTGTTCGAAATGAATCTAATTCAGTTTTACCTAAAGATGGAACTGTAGCAGAAAGTACAAGCAATGTGCTAGTATTTTTAGAGCAGCTAGCGGAATATGCAGATACTGCTGGAGTTGTTTTAAGACGCAGTACTGACATGGAAGGCACAATTTCTGTAAAACAATCTGAAAATATGTACAGAATCGTTTTAGGAACATATATTAGTTAGTATTATTTAATTTCTTTTTAAGAATTCGTAAACAATATTATTAAATATTTTAACATAATTCTTTTATATTTTAGAGAAAGTATTAGCACAGTTAAATTTAGCGCTTGTAAGTAAAAGCGATACTTGTTACTCAGACGTTGCGCTACGAGCCCTGTTTCGTTTGAATAATCATAATCATGTTGTAAATGCTTTACGTCGTAGTTCTTTAATGGAACTACTCTTATTAGCAGAACCTAGCGCTGAACAGTCGTATAACGATCTTTTATTACGAGATAAAGGCAATTATGTGTCAACTACATTTTCAAAAGCACGTACCTACCTTGAACAGCCCATTGACGAACCAGGTTTGTTTCTCTAAATATTATCATATTTTAAAATTGGAAATAAAAGGCTACTTTTTATCGTTCGTTTATTTTTATATATAAAATTGTATGTCTATGACAAATTATTTAAAATTTTTTAAATGTCGTACTGGTAATGTTGAAAATATATAAATTTCGTAAAACATACAAATCGTATAACGTAATTATGGTAATTAATATAATACGCGTGAATTGTATAATGTTTAAGGCGAAGTTGGTAAAAACACAAATTCATAACGGTATCATCATATTCACAGAACCAGGAGCAAAAACGTTGAAAGAAAAATTCTTAGGATTCACCAGGGAATTAGAAGAAGTCGCGAAGTGTCAACGCTCATATTCTGTACCTGATGCTCGATTACGCGAGGAATTACGGAAAGAACTTCAGCAAGCCATAGTCCCTCCTTACACGATTTTCCATAACAAATATCGTGGAATTTCGTTTTCAAAGAATCCAAATAAATATATAAAATATACTCCTGAACAGATTTCTGCAATGATTTATACATTCTTTGACACGACAGCGTAATGAACAACTAGAAAATTTTAATAAACACCCATTTAATAAAGCATATTTAGTTACATTATTTATGATATTTTTTATGGACTGAATCCCCGTTCCCCGGATAAATTGCACAGGTCAGTGGATCTGCGACGATTGAAATAGATCTCGGTCCAGCCCCACTTTATATATATTTATAATATATATATAAAAAACAAGTAACGTTCGATTTAGATTCAGCAGCTTATACATGTAAAATGATAGTAATAGGAATACAGTTTGAACTTTTACCATTTATGTACAATTACTTGCTATAGAATAATTCCTTCTTCCGTCTTTCTCTCTTGGCTTTTACGTGCACTCGTTCAAACATACACTCACGCACACGAAATTTCCCCACCTCCGATATTAAATTTTTGTAATTTGTTTCTTTTGCCATGTTGTGCGTATCAATTACAGCAACATGAAAACACAGTGAAGAGGCAGAGAACTAAAATCGCACTTGTATTGCTCACCTCTAAAACTTAGATGACTATCTATCTTTTACCATGGTATGTATATAGTAATATCAACCAATTTAGTTAAAGGTAGAAGTCATTTTATGTGATTTGCAACTGTATATTTACCACGAAAGATACAGATTTTTGTATAGCTAATTGACTCCATATGGAATTATTAGCTGGAAAAGCCCAACTTATCAGAAAAAAATGCTTGTTATGGAAAAATAACATAAAATATAAACAAATTATTGTTTACATAAGTGCAATATTTTAATACGTTGAATGTTAATATTTATGTTATATTAATTTCTTCCTATACTAAAGCGTTTAAAAATGGATAAACATTTTTTATCTAAAATATACAATGCAAAATTGCATAAAATGGTTTACCTCTTCGATTAAATTGATTAGTATTCAGTGTGCACACAAACGCACATACATAGTAATGTTTGTTTCCTTATGTTTCATATGTAATAACTAATATTAATAACACACTCTAATATACTGTACATTATCAGTTCAGTTTTCATTTGGCTTCCTTTCTCTGTTCAGAACATTTAGCTATGTCCAAAACACTTAAATTGCGTATATTTTTCTCTTTTACCTTTTTTATACGCATTATACAAATTTATTTGTGCGCTTTTATGGCAGATGCTTGTAGAGGGATGGACCATACAGCATTTTCCTTTATCAGAGTTAGATGTTCTGCTGCAATCAAGTCCGATCGGAGGAGAAGTAATACAATTATACGCGCTCCGCCGTCGTCGGACATTTAATATTATAGGAGGAAACATCTGCGTTTTGGTTTCATTTGCAGAACTGGGCACAATACGGCACGGATTGCTTCATCAAATACTGTTTTCAATCCTTTTTGAGTCAGAGCTGAACACTCCAAATACTTCACTGCTCCAATCTCTTTTGCCATTGTTAAACCCTAATAATAATTTTAAATGAAATTATTACTTACAATTTATCTAATTACAATATATTTAAAAGTGTTCAATCTATGAATCTAATACAAGGACTTATAATAGTATAAGTATATTATAATATAACTACATTATACTTCAATATGAGTAAATGGAGTATAATGTATAATTATATTATATTCCAATTATTTATATCTGCATTACCACTACAGAAGTAGAAGGTCACTGTTAATTACTAGTATTACTACCAGCATTCTCAATTCATTACTCTATTGTTTATATTTTTAATCATGAGCCTTTAAATATTTTAATAAATTTGACTTTAATTTTGTTTTTCAATTGTATTGGTACAGCAGATATTAATATTGCAAAGATTCATTTATAGATGAATCAATAACCAGTGATTTTATGAAAGAAATCCCTGATTAGATTTGTAATTAATAATAAATGATTAATAAAATAATACATGCCTGAGGATATGTAATCGGTGCCAATTTCTTGTCTTTTAATCGTTCGATTGTTTCCTTGTCCTCACGCAAATCTAATTTAGTCCCTACTAATATAATCGGAGTAGCTGGACAATGATGACGCACCTCTGGGTACCATTTAGCACGTACATTTTCAAAACTGGCTGGGTTGACCAAAGAAAAACAAATCAAAAAGACATCTGTCTGAGGGTACGACAATGGTCTTAGTCTGTCATAATCTTCTTGGCCTGCTGTGTCCCATAAACCAAGATTGATTGGCTTGCCATCCACCATAACATTTGCAGAATAATTGTCAAACACAGTTGGGATATACTCCCCAGGAAAGGCATTGGTAGTATAGCTTATGAGAAGGCATGTTTTACCTACGGCTCTGTAGAAATCAACCAATTATAGAAAATTAAACTGACCATATAAATTCATAATAACAATCTTTGTCAGAGGAAGGTTAATTACAGGTTAAACGGGAATAAAAAATTGTTCACTTATTGAGCAATGTTGATAATATAGTGGAAATTACAAGTGAACCTGAACATGGAAGAAAGAGTGGAAGGGGAGAAAACAGATAACGAAAATGGAAGAAAAAGATCGAGAAAATTAATTATACACGACTAAATGACTTGAAAATAAAGCATAAATTTTCCTTTTTTATATTGAAAAGTTAGCAAAGATATTGATAAAAATACATTCAAAAGAATAACGGGTGTGGTGCCTGCTTTGAAATAGTTCTCGATCAGGAAAAACCAGTCGTCAAATCTGTAGATCGTAGTATGGATCGAAAATTGGGAAAAATAAACAATTGACAAACATTATAATAAATTTGAAAATACTCACCCGTCGCCTACGACAACGCACTTAATGGCCTGCATCCTGAAGGTTGGGAACCGTTCACAAGTAGAAATATCCACGTAAATTCGCAGGAAGGGGGCTAGTTCGATTCGACAGAGCACGAAAGATTAAGAGAGACAGAGAAGGACTTGAAGTGTCGTGAAATAGAGAGAGTGAGAGAAGGCAAGGGAGAGTGAACGGGAAAGAGAGAACACACAGAGGATGAGTATAAGAGAGACAGATAAATGGTGTCAAACGTAAGGTAGAAGATCATAGAACGAAAGGAAGGATAGATGGTAGAAATCGGAAGGAAGAAAAAGCAGATAGCAAAAAACGAATTATGTACGTAGAAGCGTAAAATCCAAAGACTTAACAATAATGTACTTCTTATAATTTTTCCGTGTTTTGCAGTGAGAAGCGCAGTAGGAGATCTCTGCTTGAATGCAGTACTCCTGACCTCGATTTGTGGCCTCAATTATGATCATAGGTCTTTATTTATCCTGAAAGAATGAAAATGGTGTTTTTACGAACACAAAGAATTACAGCAGAACTTATATAACGCTTCATGTTATGCATATAGGTATGTATAAATATTACTTTGAAAACCCTTTATTTTTACGAAGAAGCTTTTAACGATGGACTCTAGATATTTAAAATTGTGTTCGAACGCGACCGATGTAGATGGATACATACATACCGCATTTTAAGAATACGTTATTCTTACACCGTAATACATGCTACTCATTTTTAGGACCTAACACTACATATGTATGTGTAACTATCAGTGCCGTTTGAACCTATAGGACACGGCTTCACACTATTTCCCTGGAGCAAAGATGAAATCATCTATATCACGTCAGAGTGAAGAAGGTATGTAAGCTATGCTAGTATGATGTTGCGTATTGTTCGGTGGAATTTGGGGATTTCTGTAGGTTTGGGTGCCTGTAGAGTGCAAAAGCCTTCGTGGAAGAATTGTGTAAGAATAAATGAATGAAAATATAACGCGAGAGAATGAAAATTCTTTTATTTTCCGAGTTTCATATCGAGGTACATATTTGAATAAAGTCTGTGTTTTTTATGAAGTTTTGAATCTTCTTCCAGATCCCTTCCCATCCATTCTTCTTGGCCAACAGGAAAATCCTCCAGCTAGGTGCTGATTCGTTGAATGACCCGTCTACCGATAGGAGCTCGATCATGATTGGTGATAGAAGGTGCCACGGCAGCGCGCGCCCAAGGGTGAGGCTATGTGGGAGTTGATCTTTAATTGTTCACCAATTATGTAGTTTTAATTGTTACTCTTTAATTGCTTACCCTTTTTGAGAAATTTTCAAAAAGCTTTCTTGCGACGCCTAGGGACATTATGAGAGGTTCGAGACCTTGGATATGGATTGGCTGATGTTTGTCCCCTCTCATTAACCAATCGGAGAAAAGCAGTTTCTGTATCATTCCCGATTCTGCTGAGTCTGCTGCTCCCATTCGGGTTTACGATTACGCTTAGTAGACATTATTGTACGTGAATCAGAAACAATAAATGATTGTATTGATTTCATAATATCATTGATAACAAACATATTTATAGTATTCTGATTATTGTAAATAGGAATTGTATTTTAATAAATTAGAAACAAAATATCTGTTGTATGTGATAAATACTTTAATTCTCTTATACTTTCAACATTAACAATCTTTAAAAAATTATGAACACTATAACAAAAATTATTAATTAAAATTGCTTGTTGCTTAAAAATTCTACAAAATATCTGCTTTAACAATTGTAAATACTTACGTTGTACATATGTGCATACATATGTAACGCATGGAATTTGAAAATTGGCGGCAACTGATATTCATAGTTACGTTAGTGATTGATTAGTGTTCAAGTCGTTTACATTTGCGTTTGGTACAAATCAGTTTTTAAGCAAAATGAATGCACAAGGGTCACCAACTAAAATTAAAGAATTACGTTTGCCTATGGCAAGAGTAAAAACAATTATGAAAAGTTCTCCTTACGTTGATATTATCGGACAGGATTGTTTATATTTAGTCACAAAGGCTACGGTAAGTTGAGGTTAAGTAAAGTTAAGTGACAACAAATGTTTATTTCGCATATGAGACCAGTTATGCTTGACAAATGTTGAGAATATTTTTTACTATAATAAAAATATAGCATTAATTTTGTGGATTTATTTTTTTAAGGAATTATTTATACATTATCTGACAGAAGAAGCACATTTACAAAGTAATAAAGGACATTTATTAGATTATAAACATTTGGCGGAAGTGGTACAAACTAATGATACATTGGAATTTCTAAGAGAAATCATGCCTAGAAAGATAACAGTTAGACAGTTCAAAGAAATGATGTCTGCTAAGAATTCTAATAGTAGTTCAGAAAGTAGCTCAGATTCAGACAGTGACAGTGAATCGGACACAGATTCTTGTACTGACAGTGATAACGGAAAAACGGAAGAAAACTTATCAAATAGTGACCATGGAAGTGATACAAAGGCAAATGGTAAATGTCATTCAGTCAGTGACCAAAGCGAAGCCAGTGGAAAAAGTGATAGTGAAGACTGAACAAAGAGATATGGCTAGAGACATTTATTTTCCTAAACTTTTTGTAAGGTAGACTTACCAATTCATTATAAAGTAATCCAAATTTGACAAGATGTTAATTAAACTTCGCAATTATTTGATATTTTAAAATAATAGTATTGAAATTTGATATTTTTTAATGAACTTATTTGAATTCATTTATACATTAAACGAAACATTTTTCATTCTAGCTGGAACATCTTGGTCATAGAACTGCATACTCTATAGATATATTACAAGTGCATTTTTACATTTTATACATAAAAAGGAAAACTTATTTATTTTCACATTGTAGCAATCTAAGAAGCTTCAATCAAATATTACAACAAAATAAATGCATTAACTTTTATAATACTTGTTTCTTCTTAGCTCTATCACTACTTATTTTTGCTAATACAAATATTAACATATTACAAATTATTTTACTTCATTTTATTATTATTTATAGAAATTGCAAAAGTTTTAGAAGAATACACTTCTCCAGAAAAATTTTGTGATTTTTATTCTTGATGTAATTTTTTAGATGTTGACGATACTGACTCATATCCGTCCTCATTTAGTTTAATAGCTAAGAAGTAAATTTCAGCCAGAGCTATAATTAATGCACAAATTATGCCCAATAACAACCTAAATCCGAAATCTAAATTTCCAACTATTAGTTCTACACCTATAAATCCAAAAGCAAAGCCTGCTAATACAGAAAATATAAATTGTGCAACAGCTATAAGTTGCTTATTTATTTGCTTCACTGAAAACAAAGAAAATATTTATAATTGGAAGTATGTACAAAAAAAATTGATTATAAAAATATATATTATAATTTTAAATTCTTACTTTGATAAGAAATAGTGTCTTCTGGATAATTTTTTCTAACAGAGTCAACGTTTTTAGTCATAGCTTGATATTCCCTAGCATCTTGTTGTGCTTTCAATTTCTTTATTCTAGCTTCCAATTCCGGATTTCTTGGTGTAACTTTTGGTGTAGGTAACTTTATATCTGTTTCTTCTAAGAGTTCATGCAAATAAACGTTTTCTTTCTTTGTTCTTCTATAATCTTCTAAATACTTATTTAACCATCTTATATCATCCAGACTCAAAAAAAGCTGGCTTTCTTTGTCCTTGCTTGACTTTTTTAAAGCAATAATATTTGCTGGTGTGTCACTTGTTTTTTTAACATTTTTTGTAATAAATTCTGTTAATGCTTTACTTGATATTATTCTAATAGATGGGTCTTCAATTGATTCAACTGGCATTCTTATTTTTTTCTTTTTACATACAAAGTTTCTGTTATTAATAAAATAGTAAGATCAGCACAGTTTTATGCATTACATAAAGAACTGATAGTATTTTATATTATATATCTACTACGTGAAAATAAAAAATATCTGTAATAGAGTAAGAAAGAGAGAATTTATTGTGCAATATGCAATTTTCTTTCCAGATCAACGTAATATTCTTTTATTTCATCTTTCTTTTCCTCAAAAGTTTGATTTACTTTCTCACACTTCTCACTCATATCATTGACAAATGTCTCCCATTCTAATTTCCTGCCTTTTCTGTTGTCTTCCAATGCCTTATCCTAAATAAATTATTAAACATAGATATTAATTACAAATACAGAATTTTTCATAATACTTTTATCATAGTATTGAACTTATATTACAACTTATCAAGAAAAATCAGTACAATATCAAAACTTTGTTCTGTCTGGAGGACTTTTTCACACATGCTCAGTGCTACATCAACATTTGCTTTTAAACTAGGCAGATGACAATCCCCTAGTTGTTCTGTACGATCCAATTGATTTTCCTTTAGTTCAGTCGAGTATTCAAGTATTTTGAAAAGACGTTCCACCTCTCTATCTCCTCTTTTTTCCTATAAACGTGTAATTATTGTGATTTTTTATTTCTGGAATTTTACTAAACAATTAAAAAAAAGATATCTATGAATTCACAAAATTTAATTCTTTGACAACACTGATTTTTAGGTTACATATGTGATGAGCAATTTAAATTCACTGAAATACGGGCACGTAACAATCAATAATTAGTACAATAGTATAGTAGGGACTTCTATCCATTTAGTTTTTTGTTCACGAAAAATTCCTTTCATTGATTCATGAATTTTTTACCTGAAACTCTCGCAGAAAGAACGTAATTTCACCTTGAATGAATGGTCGATGATCAAAAAGTCGACTCCAAATTTCACCAGTGTCTACGGAAACGTGACATCGCGAAACGTTATGGTAATTAATTGTAACATTAAAATGTATATTTGAAAAAATTATATATTTGTAATCAATCTACACATGCCGCACCTTTAATAATGGTCGCCATGATTCTTCATAAAATACGCTATGTTGTAAACTGGAGGAGGAAGAGAGTACTCCAGTAATGGGTCCCACTCCCGCACAATTTTCGTGCTCCCTAAGCTGGCTCGCAAACCCCCCACCACTTTACTGCAGAAGAAGAACAAGATACGATGGAGAGAAACAGAACGATACCCATCAGATTCTATGTATGGTTGTGCACATGGATAGGAAACCTAACTTGCCTTGCTTTGCTGTGCTTACGGCCTCACTCTTGCCGCGCATTCGTTCGGTTGGCGCGTCATCCGCGGCGCGCGACGTGAAATACTATTTATAAAAGAGCTTCAACTTTCAAATAAATCGGTGACCACTGACCACTGGTCAATTGATCATTAAATATTTAGTATATTCCAATCTACACTGAGACCTGAGAAGCTTCTTTGAAAAACGAATTTCGCGCCGCGTGCCTCTGATGGCGCGTCTACCGAATGGATGCTCGAAAAGAATAAGAGGGGAAACATGGTAGAGTGAGATAAACTATATCAATTTATCGGTATGGCTTGTTCCCCATGTAGTTGTGTTGATTTCATGCTCTTTTGCTCACTCGCTGTTCCCTCTCTTTTTCTTTGACTGCAAGGAAAGCGCTGCACACCAGTAATCGTCAACCAATCAGAGCAAAGAAAATTTCAGTATTGACCCTCGCTAATGGATCGAACTGTAACCCGGTGGTGTCCAAGGATAGGATCCATTACTGTACATACATATGTGTAAGTAGATAAAGTATATATATGAAAATCATCGCAAAAATGATTACCAAGAATAGCAGATAAATAATATTACATATGTATTAACACGATATTTTATATGCAATCGTAAGAAAATCATTGTATTAGAATTTCTTCTTTCTACTGATTTGTACATATGCAAATGAATGTATGTTTACATATATTCTTGTGAAATTGTGGCGAAAATTTATCAATTGAGATTCAATCGTGAATGTAATCATCACATGGAGCAAATATAATCAAATCAAGAAAATTACGAATAAGGTTGTAAATTAAGTTGAACCGGAACTGTGATCTAACGATCATGAATCGGACTCTCTATCATCAGCTATGTTATTAAAAGTTCATCACTCCACCGTCGACGGCGCTGAAATAGAAAATCTTAAAATCTTGCAACACTAAGAAGCTTGTCAAGTTTCGTATATTGTATGGAATTGTATGATTACAGAGACAACTTCTCAATTTTACATTCTAAAGTGTTATAATTATACTAACAAAAGTTTCGCATAATGGTAAGTATTACATAAGTGTATTTAATCTTCATATTATGATTCTTATTTAACATACTGTTTTATTTTCATCAATTTTCTTATAGGATAATGCCGACTAGGTTATACAAATTGCACTGTCATCAGACAATAATAGACTTCTCTACATAACAATGACAGAATAATTTATTTAGTCAATATCGAATTATATTTTTATTATATTCTTTAAAAAAAGATTTAACCAAACTATCTCATTATTAATTTATATTACTTTCATTAATGAAGTACGTAGGTTAGAACTATGGTCAGAATAATGCTGTATTTTATTTGTTAACTTTTATTACTGTATTTAATGTTTATAAATGAAACCTGTCGAAAAATTAAAATTAAAAAATTTAAATTATTCTTCGAAAATTATTATGTACATTTAATTCATCGTATTCTGTTGTAGGCACGGAGGTATGATACACGTACAACGATCTTCTCACCAGAAGGTCGTTTATACCAAGTAGAGTATGCAATGGAAGCTATTAGTCATGCGGGCACATGCCTTGGTATTCTAGCAAATGATGGGATTCTACTTGCAGCAGAAAGGCGAAACACTAATAAACTTTTGGATGAAGTATTCTTCTCTGAAAAAATTTATATGCTAAATGATGATGTTGTTTGTTCTGTTGCTGGTATAACGTCAGATGCAAATGTATTAACAAATGAATTGCGCCTTATAGCGCAACGTTATTTTCTGCAATATGGAGAACCAATCCCATGTGAACAACTTGTCTCTTGGCTTTGTGATGTAAAACAAGCATATACACAGTACGGTGGGAAAAGACCTTTTGGAGTTTCAATTCTATATATGGGATGGGATAAGCATTATGGATACCAATTATATCAGTCAGATCCAAGTGGAAATTATGGTGGATGGAAAGCAACTTGTATTGGAAACAATGCAGCAGCGGCAGTATCATCATTGAAACAAGAGTACAAGGATGGAGAAACAACGCTAAAGGATGCTATGGCATTAGCTATAAAAGTACTTTCCAAGACCTTAGACATGAATAAATTGTCTTCAGATAAGGGTGAATTTAATTTTTTCTTTGTATATCTATTTTCGTATTAAGTAAATGTACAACATCCTAAGTCCTTATCTTTCTCATTGCAGTTGAAATGGCCACATTAACCAGAGAAAATGGAAAAACGAAGATAAGAATTCTGTCTGCAAGTGAAGTTGATGCTTTAATTGCAGAGTATGATCGTTTAGAAGAACTCGCTGAACAAGCCAAGAAAGAAAAACAAAAATTGTAAAAAGGAAATATATGCCTCGTATTTTTTCTTATGTATTCCTGTTTTAAAAATATCTTAGAAATCAATGTTGACTGGGAAATACAATAAGAAGCAAATGGAAGGATATATTTAACTAGTTATAATGAAAGAATAAACATTTTTTATGTCCCACTAATTGTCTTCTACAGTTATTATTATAAACAGAAAGGAATAATTATTATCATTGGGTTTGGCGTTATGTAATAGTCCATCGGAACATATAATGAGAGTTATAAAACATTTTAATCCATTTGCATCTACTTAGCAGACGTCAGCTGCATTCGACTCATCGTTAACCTATATCAGCGCGCGTGGCCGTATACCGGCAATTTCATTATTTTCATTAACTTCTCCGTAGTTCGTAGAATTTATTTAACATAGTATTTTTTGATAGCTTAAAAGCTCAGAGATTGATAAAAAATGTGAATTGTTTCGTACGCGAAATATACTGAGACGATGATAGGAAACGATTGTCATGAGCGGAAGATTACGCTTAATGACGCAAATGAATTAATAATTAACGTGAAAAGTAAAAATAAAGTAGCCGGTTTTTAATTTGATAACATTAGTTTATTAAGATGAGTACAGTTCATGTATAAAAATATTGTTCCCTGATTTAAATTTACTTTTAATAAATCATGTTTCGTCATCGCTACTATTGTTGAACTTTATTTAATGTTTAATAATAAGAAAGTCAATTTGTAAATGTAATTTTTTTATTTATGGTATATGGTTTATCTAAAGGATAAGGAAAGAAAAATTTTACATATCATCCAGGCCCAGTGATGGGTCATATACGAAAAAATTAAATAACTTGTATAAACTTAAAAATATAATATGATCTGATAGTATAACATTGTACATATCAAGATTAATGTTTAAAATATTGAAAAAAATGACAAAAAGTTATGTGTCGAGTCATATTGACCAAGCTGCCGATGCGGTCCCACTCCGGGGCGCGATCCCACTACTGCCCGCCACGGAGACTTTTGGTTGCTGGGTTTCCCCTCTGGCCCGGTTCGCCTCTCCTTAGCCAACCTGGCCACCCTCGACTCCTCAAGGGTGCCCATATTGATGGCGAGCTTAGTGCGGACGCCCTGTCAACGTGAACCCCGTACCAACAGGAACCCCCGACCTCAGACCCTCCAACATAACTAGCCTCCGAGTAGCCGGATTACAGGAGCCGCCACACTCCCAGCTGACAGTCATTGCTACTATTTGTCTATTTAACTCGCAACCTGCAACGTGGATCACTGCGTCAGCTACACTGTAAAAGCGTGACCGAAGTTCAGACAGTCTTAGATGTTACGATTACGAATTACAGGTCTTTTAAAACCAGATTACTACGATCTAAATGTACAAATGGAGAACGGTACAAATATGGCGCATACTCTTTCATGTAGCTACGTCGATAATGTAGTACATTTGTTAGTGATTAAATCATGTGTTGGTAAGTGACGCAATAATTTGCATTGTACCGACTATCGATAAAGTTGTCATCTGAAACAATTTAATCCACAGAGTTACTATAATTTTTATTATTGATATTTATTTACATAGATTCACAGAATGGTTCGTACCGCGAAAATCGATTTCGAATATATAACATTTTCAATCATTTTTGACAATGTATTTTTCAACGGTGAAGCCTAAGATGAAAAAATGCTGTTCCTTATGTTCGATTTATTTTTCCATCATCGATGATGGGATGCTCCTGTATACTCTACATTATCTCGTAAATATGAATATGGTGTTTCTGGTTTTCAACCTTTCTGTTCAAGGTTTGATATTGTTTCTCACAGAAAAACTCTGTCACCGGTGAGCGGTAGATTTATAACTATTAGCTAAGTTGATGGTGTTGAAAATGTTAAAATGAATTTTCTTTTGTTTGCGCGAAGGTGTTACGAGACATTCTCACAATGTTTTATTTAAATTAATCAGCATCATAATAACAACATACTTATACAGAAATATTACGGACGAGAAACAGGTTGAGGTAAGGAGAAGAAGAAGAAGAAGAAAAGATCAACGGTTGCGAGTTAAACTGGATCTTCTCCCCGAAGAACCGCTTTCAACGACTCGAATAATAGACGAAGGAGACAGAAAAACAAGATGACTGGTTTGAGCACGTATTTGTAATATGAACTAGTTGAAATGCAGAACATTGATTATGTATCCCTGTTGCGTAATACGTGCAAAATTTATATCTTTACGTCTTAATACCATATATGAAATAAATAAGTAAGAAATAATAAATTTACGTAATTAATTGTTTACAAATATATCATAATTAGATATCAAAAATTGTACATTTCTAATGTATTTCAATGTGCAAAATGTAACAAAATAATCGTACTATTAAAAACTTGACTATGTAATTACTGTTTTATTTCTAAATTCTAGTAGTACACACGGAACAGTTCTGCGGCTGTGGTATGATCTGTCCACTTTTAAACTGCACCCTGTGTTTCCCATAAATAATCACAGTTAAATTTAATAAATAAAATATCGAACGACTTTATCTTCTTGTATTTAGATAATTTTCAAAAGCTATAAATACATGAAAACCGATAGACTGACTATGTTTAGATGAAACAGGATAAAATTATACAGATTATAACATTAGGAAATGATATTTACATTAATGTTCTTAGGCGACATAGTAGACTCAAAGTAACTAATTTATATCTAGAATACGTTGAGATGGCCATACAGTCAGTACCATAAGTATTCGTACCCTCATTGCTTATAAGAGAAATTTGTTGAAATCAAGGGATGCATGTAAAATTTTGCGATAAACTTTTTATTATCTTATTTAATATTTTTGGATGTGACGGAAGAGGAAAAGTTTAGAGAAAGTCTAATACAGAACTAGAATTAAAAAATGTACAACCAACTGTAATGCATGGTATCCGGAGTGGGCAAACTTGTCTTTATCGATGGAATTTTGGATAAGATAAAGTATAAAAGTAGACTCGAAAAAAATCTGCACACAAGTGCGAATAAGCTTGGTCTGGAAGATGACTACTATTTTCAACACGACAACGACCCGAAGCATACTGCTCAGATTGTTCGTGAGTGAATACTTTACCACGTTCCCCATTTTTTACATACACCTCCTTAGAGTCCAGATACAAATCCTATAGAAAAATGGGCGGAAATAGATGAAAGACTACGCGAGCATGAAATTTTCAATAAACAAATGCTAAACAAGAACATTTTGGAAGTTTGGAATAGTATTGAACCAAATATCACATTAAGGCTGGTAGAAAGTATGTCAAATCGATTAAACGATATAATAAGGCATAAAGGTGGACCCACTAAATACTAGAAAATTAATATAAAGCAAAAAAACTACTCTAATATGCGATTTTTTGACAAGATCTACACTGGTACGAATACTTTTGTGGACTGTTATTACATACTACGAGGAGTAAAATCAATATATTTTCGTTAATAGTTAATCAATTTTGTTATAATTTGGTATAAATAAACTTTATACATGTGCTCATTCATAATAAAAAGTTTATTGCAAAATCTTACATGCGTCCCTTGATTTCAACAAATTTTTCTTATAAGCAATGAGGGTACGAATACTTATGGTACTGACTGTATATGTATAATGTGTACGATATCGTTTATGAACCAGTTGAATTAACTACGTTTGTCGCAATCGTTATTAAAATATATAACTTGCTGTGTTTTGTAAGTAAAGATAAGAATGAACCGTTTATGAATTAATTCGCCCATTCGACACTGAATCACTAACTGCAGTATTGCACACATATCGTAGGAGAAACTTGACAGTAATAATGATAGATGTAAGTGTATGCTTAAGTACTCGTCGACGACATCGAAATCCTCGAAAGGAAATGTTAAGTTCATTGTAACAATAAATATATAACTACGCTTGTTTTAACATGTTGACGCCAGCGTGCGTCACCGGTAGGTTACACGTGTCTGTCCCGTGAGACGGCGTGTATTTGATTATTTTGTTGTATTTCACAAAATAGGTTTATGTTATTTTATAAGATTGTAAACAGACACTCAATAGTAAAAATATAAAAATTCAATATTGTAAATTTAACATAACTATTTAATTTTTTTAAATTTCGGGCGCCGTCTCGCAGAGAAAACGGTGAATATCGGAGCTGGCATGAACGTGTTAATTATTACAAATTTGATATTATTTCAAATGTGATTCGAATATCGGTTGTGAATTCGAAAATGGTCGTTTGGAAAACCGGCAGGGATATTATGCGAATTATATCACTATCTCAGTTGCCCCGACAAGGTGTCTCAGATTTTAAACATATGACGGACTTTCTCCCCACACGTAGTCCAATTTCTCACGAATCCGGACCTGCACCCTTCCTTTAAGGCAACAAAAAGAAACGACCGTTACCACCTTTCTCCCCTCTTAATCATCCCTCCGGCTGTGCTCTGTGTCCGAATAAACGTGCATCCCCTTCGCTGGCTCCGGAAACAGGTAAAGATCTCCGTTCGCGTGACCTTCGACCCCTCGACCCTACGGGATCAAAGGAAAGAGGGTGCATTGTGTTGAGAAATGTTCTCACGAGCCATCGTAACGTCTGCACCCGTCAAAACGACTATTTAAGGGCTCGGTACCACCGTCAGATCAGTCAGAAGTGTTTTGCAACTCGTGGCGGATAGCAACGTGGACGATCCTGGTCTGGATCATCTCATCGAGGACCTCTTCGTGAAGGGTGAGTCCCGTTTCTGGCAACTTAGGTCTTGGTGCTTCGATAGACTACGCTAAAATATCACGATCACGGCCGTTTTATTTTTGTCATTCTTTTATTTTACTTTCTCTTTCGGTTTCCTTTTCGTTCGAGCTTCGATCGTGTTTCTCGCGTATTACAAATCGAATAGGATCGTTCTGACTGAAAGATGTGCTGCTGATTATAAAAGTGGCGTAAATCATGCACGGACTTTTGGATTTTTATGGATATCCGTTTCGATAGAGATTTTTTATAATGGAATATGAATTGGAAACCTCTAAACTCTGTTCAATTATGATGATAGCTTTTATATGCTAATACACTGTGGACTTAAATGATTTCTGGACGTATAGAATTCATAGTTTCCGTTGTACGAACATTCTTTGATACTACCAACCTAACATTTTATAATCAGTGGCATGGTCTACTGAAATTTTTCTGAAGAAAACGTATACTCTTTACATCTGAAAATTGTGGGAATGTTTAGTAATATTTTTTAAATTGGGATTATTATTCGTGTTATCTTCAGTGTCGGGATAGTGATTGGGTTAGTGTGCGCACAGAAAATCACAATTTTGGATGAGAAAGCAGAGGTGACTAAACAAATTTTCTCCATTAATTGTACCAATTCTGTTAGCTAGTCTAGTTTGGTCTCACAAATTTGGTCATTCAATAAGATAGTAGAAATTTCGTACGAAAGTGTTTTTATCACGCAGTTCTGCCGTACGTGGAACTCTTGTTTCACATGAAAAATTATAATATAGAGAATCATACAGAGAATCAATTGAAGAAAATAATAAAAATATATAAATGGAATTTGAATATATATACATTTTTTACTATGATGTGTATTCTTCGGTTTCATATCTATGGACGCACTGATCCACAGAATGATCCACAAGCATTATATTTGTCCAAATTGGGTTCAAATTTTTTATTATAACGTGAAGAAAATTGTTGCTAAAGAATGATTAACATACTAATCCCAAAAAAGAAGTTACTGATAGTTATTGTTTATGACAATTATTAATGCATATATGTTATAATAGAGCAATATATTGAACATAATATTATGTGTATTAAGTTTTCTGCACGATAAACAAGACACAGTAGATTTTATACATTTGCAGCACATGAGTTATGCCTAAACTTCGGAACAGTAAAATATTGTATAATATTTAATAAGAGAATTTACTTCTACTTTTTTCAAATAGTATTCACAATCACTTAACAAAAATCACTTAAAAATATACATTAGCTATAATCTTCGATTTACGAAAGTCACAGTAATATTTCCAAAAGTTATATATTCGAAAAGTTTGTTGATAATGTACGGTCACTTCTAAAACTAAGTCTTCAGATAAAAATTCTAATTTTATGAACAATCAATTGTGTCTCTACTTCAAAAAATATATATTACGTCAAGTACCACAGAATTATATCTTTCCAATTGCTTCTAAAATATACAAATGTGTGAAACAGAATGAACAGAAATTGCTGTTAGTATTGGCTACGGTTCTATTTTATCCAAAACATAAGAAAATCCGTAAATGATTAAATACACAATTCAATAATGTTTTTTTTACGAAATGAGCTAATGAAATAAAAATATAAACACAGATTTGTAGCCTGGCTGTCCTAAAATGCGCAGATATTTTTGTTGTATTTTGACTGTCCAATAATGTACATCATCCAGTGATCAAAATTTTGAATTGTTGATTAAAAACGAAAAGTTTTCATTCACATTTTACGATTTCTTTAAAATAGCCTGACGATCACGAACTTTCGTAAACCGCAAGACAGCCAAAGATCTCTGTGTAATTCATAGTTGAAAAAGTTTATTCATCTATAGCAAACAGCTATAGTATAGCACATAATATGTCATACGCGATTGTCTAAAGCATAGTTAAAGCACAGATTTTCAGAAGATTCTCCAGATTTCAGTTTTCCATAAACATTCGTAATCTATTTATCAGTGAATAGTTTGAAATAGCGACTATAAAAAATTCCTTATACGATAAAATCACCATAAAACGTTCCATACTTGTTTAAAACTATTCAGTAACGTTAAAAATCTAACAATCTAAACAATCAAATTTAGTTCAAACTGACGATAAAATCATTTCGCGAATAATCTCATACAACACATGAATATTTCACTTTCTTGCGGAATTTTTAAGTACTTTTAAGACATTTCAGGAGTGTTGAAGATTTAAATTGTATTTGGTAATAAATTTAAACTTCAACAAGTGTTTTACAAATCAAGAAATGTATACGACAAAATTGATAAATTTTGTTCGTTACCTTTCCTCTTACCATCGATGTTTCTTGAAATTTCTTAAAGTATAGTTCGTTATCAAACAACAGAACAAATGCTAAAAGTTTAGAAAACAGAATATAACAATGCTATCGTTTATTTGATTCACGATTTCACTGCGATGCTATTAATCATTCTTAAAAATTAAATTCTAATAAAATAAATGCCTGAGAAAGAAAAGCATCAATTGTGTACGGAGAAAAAATGCAATTTAGAAAACATTTCATTTCTGCCAAAGGATTAGAAAATTGCTCCAAGAATTTAGAGCGTTTGTAGGTGTAAATGTATTTCAAATTTGGATTTAGCCACCTTTCTGAAGCTTTCAGTAAATTCCGTAGGAGGGACTAGCATGTCAGGTCTAGCGGGAAAACAGGAAGCCTTCTTTGTCAATATAGCTACTTCCTCGTTGAAATGAATGCCGGAATAAGCCAGAATGATCCAGAAGTCAAAAGATTATGAAAAATTATTTTACTATCAATGAAAACAGGATTAATTTTGCCACCAAAAGCAGATTTAGAAATTAGATTACCATACCAGTGGATACCTACGAATTCCAAAGAACTTTTAATTGTTAAGTATTCCACAGTAAAGTTGAAATATCTTCAGACACAAAAGAGATAGTGTCCAATTCAGAAGATAGTATTGGGATCAGAAGAGTTTTCACTCAGAGACTACGTGTTGAGATCTGCAATAGAACATAAAACATTATAATTAGTAATACATAAAAGAAAGTTGGTTTTGAGCTTAACATAATCAGTATAATAGAGGGAAGCATAGAAAGGTGATAGAGATGAATGGATGTAAATTAAATTCTTTCAATTAGTAGTTGGAAATTACGTTTAGGAAAGTAAATAAAAAATAAGTAAATGAGACAAATTTAAGGATATGAAGTCTTTGAAAACATTTGTTATGTACACATTCAACGTGATCTTTATTGGAATATCAAATGGAATATCAAAAAACTAAACAACTATATTGGAAAAATATTATTTAAAGATTTTACAAATTTTTTTTTATGAAATCCACATTATCTGGGCACATATAGGTCCTGGGCGTACGAATTGTTAAAATTAATATGTTTTAGACAATAAAAAATGTGAACATCATGTTTCTCAAGATTTCGGATCAGTAGAGTAATCAAGGTATGCTGTTGGTACAAAAATGGAGAAAAATCATTAATGAATTGATACATTCGCATGAGCATCGAATTTTTTTTCCTTAAGTTAACATTAATGTAATCATTTTCCCGTTGCTATAATGCTTCATTAATTACAGAAATTGTGTACTATCGTCTTTCTTTAGCTTGTACAATTTGTCTCATTCTCACGAGAAATGCCGATCGGTGTCGATGCTCTTTTACTTTTTAGTTTTAATTAAAAAAAGAAAAGCAATTACGCTCGGCCCTACTCTATCCAGGCACTAAGATCCAAAACGAAAATTTTTATTCAAAATTTTCCATCCTCCATTTGTCGTTCAGTGTTTTCGGAATGTCAAAATTTTTAACAAAACAGAATGCAAAATTCTCCAGTGCCTACAATAACGAACTTGGTTTTTCACTTATTATGAACAAATTCATATTGTTTAATAACAAAACTAATACATTTTTGTGTCGTTTCAGTTACCAAAATCACAATAAAATAGTAATACGAATTCAACGATTTTTATGATCTCCTATTTTAACTTAAAAATCAATTTTATTGGACAACAGAACTCACAAGATCATTGTAATCTTAAAGAGTCAATTGCGCTTCCTTCAAATTGAAATAATGAATCAAAAATAATAATAATAATGACAGTGGTACCAATAATAATAATAATAATAATAAATTTTTAGCTTTAAATTGCACGTTCTAATCATTTTTATTCACCAAAATTTTCATTATTACATTTATTTTTCATTATTTAACAACTTCCAATTGCGTTTTGAAACTTCTGTGCAATTATGCAGTACTATAATATTTTGTAAACATTTTCATACAAGTGCAGTATATCTATACACAATATAAATGCAACTGTGAAAAATCATAATGTTTTAGTAAATTTAATAAACAAATTTTTATTAAAAAGCATTTCATTATTTTTGCAACTGTAATTTGGATCATCTAGGAATAGAAAGGAATCTATTTCAAACTTATCAAGGTCGCATTCTAATACTGTTAAAACTACTATTTAAATTTTAGATCTTCTTTTCAAATCGATCGAACCCAGTCTAGATCCACCAAGGTCTCATTTTAAATTTACCAAACGTTTGCTAAGACCGGTCCACGTGTTGTTTTTGAATCCCAACCGTAGTTTCTCGGGTATTCGTCTACACTATTTGAATCAATATAAATTATTTATCTATACGAATGTCGCAGTAGTCCTTTAAAATTGTATTATAAAATTACAAAATACAAAATTAAATTTTACCGTGTCACATTTCGAAGGTTTATAAAACAAGTCTTAAAGAAACCGAATTTGAAGCTCCCTAAATACTATTTTAAAAATCTTACGCCATTTTTATCGAACCATTAAGTAAAAAAACATTCCACGTTAATTATTATCTGAACTATTCATATTTAAAAGAAATAGACAGGGCATTGTATAACGTTTGAAATATGAAACCATGATCATTAAAAAAAAAGGTTTTAATATTTGACTTTGAATAAAACTTCAAGGGCTGTCTGTACGGCGAAACACATTTCAGATTTCCATAGTCGTATGAACGTGAACCATATTCAACAAATTAAAAATGAAAATAGTATGATAACAATTACCGACTCATTTTAAACCAAGAATTCATAAAGCAGTATCATGTTTTAAATGTTTTAAAATCAAAAAATGATATGTTTTACTGTTGTTATTATTTAAAATTTCCCATTAAAATTCTCAAATTGGATATATTTACATCTTGAATAGAAAATATGTGCGCTCATGATCTAACACGATAGAATCTGAACAGAAATTGTACCGTTAAAATTGACCAAATAGAAAAGAATCTATCTACGTGAAACCAAATTCAATCCCTTCTAATATATAAAATATTAATCACATCTAAAATGCTAATTGTTAACGAAATAATATGTTCTACGCACAACTGTGAAAACTAGAATCATTTGCACTCTCACTGAACATATCCGAAACAAAACACAAATTACTCCTTATTACCGTTCTAGTGTGCAGTTACATTTCTGATACATTGTATGAATATCGCCATGCAAAATTAATAACTTACAGTTCCTCAAAGATACAGACAGCCAAAAATAAAAAAATACAAATAGTATCTCCAAAAACAAAAATATTTTTCAAAAAAATAATTTAGAAATACGCAAACATTTTAAAACAACAATGTCAACGAAATCACAACAGTTTTAATGTCTAAAATAATTGCACTTGTAATCAAATGACGCAAAAAGTACACACTAGTTTAAACTGATAGTACAGAATACAACTCGGACCATAACGTATACGCATCCGAAGATCATTGCCGATAAACATATGTTGAATACAATATAAATTAATAAATACATTACTCTTCGATATAATTAGCGTGTTGCACATCAAACTGTTCCGAATTTAATAAAGCACAGAAAAAGATCAGATCATGTTCACTGGTTCAATATACAAACTTGTGCAAAATGAACGAATTTTTGTTATAATTCATTTTATTTTTATTTATTATAATTTTATTCAATTTTATTTATTATAATCCGTAGCGCAATTGATCTGATTTAAAAACAGATTTGGCTTCAAATAATATTATTGGATTCCGATTACAAATGAAACAACAAAAAACCATCCTTGATGAATAAAAAAAAAAGAGTCGAAACTGGACGAAAATAAATAAATGAAAACACTATCTTTTTTTTTACCTTCGTTCTTTTTGTACCGCATCGCGTTATCTACGAATATATTTTTACGTTTTCCTTCTTCTGTTTGTTTTTTCTTTCCGTTCGTTTGGTACTTATTTCTTTCAAAATGTTTTTCTTCTTTATACTTTATTTGGCGTTTTTTTTCTAACACTCACAACCTTCCAGGTCTGCAGGACGAAATGGTTGGCGATCCTTAAGATGGGGAACCTTCGAGGCAGAGGAAGAAACAAAAGTCCAGGAAACGGAAAAATTATCTAAGAAATGGAGCGACAAATAAAATTACGAAGAAAGTATTAGTACTGAATGTAAAGGAGATTTCGTTAAAACGGGTAGTAGATAAACACAAACAAATGTCTCCAATTAAGAAAAAGAGACAACGACGAAGAAGAACGTCGAGACTGATAAATGGTGAATATGTTTCAAGGTCTAAAACATAAAATAACACAGAAAAAGATGAAGAAAAACGTAGTAAAAGAAGAAGAAGAAGATAGAAGATAATGAAGATAAATACAGTAAAACTAAAAGAAGATAGAAGAAAACAGAGATAAATATAGTGAAAATAGAAGATTAAAAAAGAAGATGGAGACAAATATAATAAAAATAGAAGGCAAAAGGAAATAAAGATAAATACAGTAAAAATAGAAGATGAAAAAAGAAGATGAACACAAATACAATGAAAGTACAAGAAGGCAAAAGAAAATGAAGATAAATACAGTAAAAATAGAAGTTGAAAAAAGAAGATGAACACAAATACAATGAAAGTACAAGAAGGCAAAGAAAATAAAGATAAATACAGTAAAAATAGAAGAAGGCAAAATATTGGATGAAGATACACAGTAAAAGTAAATAAATGCGGAAGAAAAGGATAATGAATACAATCCCTATAATTAAAAAATCTAAAAAATTAAAAAAGAAATCTAGTGTCTACAAAAATGAAACAAAGTGAAAATTTGATTCTTGTAACCGAATATTAATAAATAGCTAAAATTGATTCAAATGAACTGGCAACAATTCTGGAAAATCTGTCGAGTTTTCTAAGAAGACACTTCAGGCATGTTATCTATTGCAGATAATTAACCCAAAAATTGCCCAGAAGAGCAAAAATCGTTTTTTGATATGGTGTAAAACTTGTTCAAGGCGTTATACACTGAAGACAGCTATCACTATTTGGATCCAAATTTACTATTACATAATTGTTTTAGACAAGTAGAAATGGTTGAAAGAAAACATAACAAATTTTTTCGGTTCAAAAAATGCTGACAAAATTCTTTTGGTTAAAAAAATACTGACAAAATTGTTTCAAAATGTTCGAAATGGTGCCATCTCTTGTGAAATACTATGGTAAATGCGTTTGTTCTGTTATTATTTGAGTTTGCACGTCAGATTGAAATTAATAATTTTCTAAATTATCAAAATTCATTGCATGTTTGTATATAATAAATAATGCAAAACCATGTTTCAATTATTCAAAAATTTGAAACTCAGTCGTAGAATTGTAAAAATTACTTCAAACATTTGGCAAGTATAGAACTAAAGATCTTTTCTAACTTTTGGAAATGTTAAAACCTATTTTCAGAAATATCTAATAGATAATCAAAATTTAATTTCAGCAATCAATACCCGGAATTCTTCTAAATTATTATTATTGAAGCAAAAATTGTGTCATATCCATTTGTCATAGATAAATCAAAATTGCATTTTAATTTTCAAAGTGTTTCAGCATTTTTTCAAAAATATGCAATAGAATATCAAAATTTTTTTTTTTTTTAAATATTCAGGCCTCTTTTTAACATCGAAGTAAAAATTGCATTTTATATTTGGCAGATAAGATCTGTATTAAAATATTTTAAAACTGTAAGCTTATTTAAAAAAAATACAAATTTATGTCTGACAGTTCTAAATTATTTCATATATTCAAAATTTTTCTTGGAAGCATTCAATATTAAATACACCTTTTTAAAAAATCATCAAAAGTCGTAAATAGTGTAGCCAGAAAAATGGATGAATCTTAAAAATACTAAATTCATGTTTCGATAGTGTAAAATTGAATTTCGATAATTAGGTATCAAGCATTCACATGCGAGTGACAGTGTTCGATTAGAATTTGTTATCGATTAAAGTGATGCAGCGTAAATTTAAGCGTAATTCTTGTTTCGTTTTTAATCGTTACGTTTGTCTTGTTAAGTTTAACTCCCAGGTTGTTAAATTATGTTCCCTGATGTTCACACATTGTTACTAAGACTCGGAGTTTTCGTTGTTAAAACTATGTTATCGTGGTTATTGTTAAGTTTGTCGCGCGTTCGTTCATTCTCTGTTGTTTTCGTTAATGTTATCACTTCGTTAAGTTACTGTTAGATGAAAAAAATAGTAAAAATTCGAAGTTACGGTGACAGCTACGTTTTCATTCGCACGAAAAAAAAAGATAAGGAAGAGACAACGATATTTTATTGTTAAATCGGAACAAAACGGAAGTTTGGTGTTATGTTGATAGTTACGTTTTTGTTTGCACATTTGCAGAGAACAGCGACGGAAAGACGATATTTTATTGTTAAATCGGAGCAAAACAGAAAGCTGACGTTACGTTTTTGTTTGCATAATTTCAAATAGATAAAAACGAGAATCGATATTTTAGGTCGGAAGCGCCACAATTTTTACATGTAAAGTGTTTAAAAGAATACACACATTATGCGTAAAAATTAGTTTCCATGTAAAATATACGTTCATAAAAAAAAATGTTCAGCTCGAACGCCTTTGTTTGTGTTAAATATCTGGTTAAAAAACGTTGTTTACAGTTGTTCATTGTTTTTACTGGAAACAAATCTGTGTTATTGTTGAAATTTGTTATACATAACGTTATTGGTTACACGAGGAAAACATTGTTCTCTGTTTTTGTTGTTTCAGCTTTTTCTCATTGTTTTCGTTTTTTCTTTTGGTTCTCACCATAGTGCCTTCGACTTTGTTACTCGATCAATTTCTTAAAACATTCGTTCTTGATCGAACAGACGCATTCCTGTTTGTATACAAACATTTGTATTCCAGACAACAATATATAAACAAATCGACGGTCAGCTCGATTTGTTTATTTATTTATTGATTAATTAACATATTCACTTTGTGGTCGTTGAATCACGTTGATGCTCGATCACCATACATACGAACGCCGCCATTGGCTACAAGATAAACAAACGAGGAGAACTGATTTCGTTTATCTTGTCATTGATATCTCGCTTCTGTTGCTCGAAAGTTATATTATTTTCTTTTTCAGTCGTAAGTTCGATGAAATAGTAAATAATGTAGATCAAAAGTGTTTCCACCGACAAAGCGATCGCGTAATCACGCCATTAGGGTTTTCGCGTGCTGATACGACCGCGTATAGTTCATAATTATTGCGCTTACTCATAAACAGCTGATTTTATGCATTCACAGAATATTTTATGGTTTGAAATTCGATGCACTAATAAATTCAAAAGAATCGTGAAAGATTTTCGCTTTCGGTCGGGCTTTGATAAAATTTTCGAGAAAACACAGAACTTGTGATTTCGATCTTTGGTCATTTGTAAAAATCTGTATTTGCATAAACATCTGCGTGTCTGCTTATATGTACTACCTATTGCTACGTGTGTACGAGTGAATTTTAATTATTAATCTATCGAATTGTATCGATCTTTCTACGGTATGCTATGACTACGAACGTTGTTAACATTAATGAACAACGAGAGAAAGAATTGTTTTTTATTGCGCGTATGTAAACGAACAAAATCGTCACATGGACAACTCTGCGTCTTGTGTAACGTGTATAAAGATACAGAATAAAAAACAAACATAAAAATATATTTAATGGGCCATCCTTCATTCCCCTTTTTCTATTTTCCGCCCTTCCCATTCTCGAAGATATTCCCGTAGGGGAGAACGGAGCATTTTCGAAAAAGACACGGCGGCGGCGCCTTTTGAGAGCCACGGGAAGTCAGAGAAAATCGTAGCCCGTGACGGCGCAGCGCTGACCGTTGGCGACAGATGCGTAAATCAAAGAAGAGCGGTTAACAGGGAAATAAATGTGGAAAAACCGGGTGCTGTGGATGGAAACGGTCACGGGGACCGATAACTAAAACCGATAAAATCGAAACCTGGAAGAGAAAAGGCAAAGAGGGTAAGCAGACGCAGAACGATTCGCGATCGTACCGGAGATATGCAACAAGGACTTGGAAATCGGTTTTGACCTACACAGTGCACGGAACTGATAAATCTAGTGACCGATGTGGATCGCGTAAGATCGACTGGACGACTCGAAAACAATAACATATACGTATACGAGATTCGAAGCCAACAAATATTCCGGAATCTCTCGAATGAATGTGACGCGGCAACGCGTTGTTTGTTCGTGTTTATGAATGTCTAACGTCATAGCCTATTGCGCAAATCAGTTATATTATAATTCAATTATTATTGAAAATCGAAATTTCGTTAACGCATTAATAAAAGATGCAGCTTACGACCTAATTAAAAAGTAGCATTCTAACCAAATTCATTCGACCGGGTTGCAAGGCTTACAAAGCTGCAATGATGTTGTTTACGAAATTTTTATTTTAATTGAAGATATAATGTAAAGAGAAATGGAAAACAAGAAGAAAATACGTACACATATATATGTATACGGCTCTTGATAATAATAATACAGATGACTCCTGATAGAGACTTATGAATGTCGAAGAAGGTGGTCTACCTCAGGAAGGTATAAAAGGCTGTGTCTTAGGTATGAAGTGGCTCAGTCGTTCGAAAAACGATCGAGGGTTCAGAATCAGTCTCTGCAAGGACCTTCCGCGCGCTTCTCAAGCCCCTTCATTCCCAGCATTTCATTCTATCGTGTTCTACATTGGTCCCGTCGTCGCTTCAGTGGCTAGTGGAACCTTCAGAACCAGTACGCTGAATTCATTTTCGACAGAAAGTGACAGAAACACGAAAGGACCGCGAAGAGAATACTTTGTAATCATTATTAACCAAAACGGAAGAAGAAGAATTCTGTCGAGGACCAATATCGTTAAAGAGAATAGTGAAAAGAGGCATACCTATTTACATTATTAATTCACATTAACAGATAAAGTATTCGTGAAAAAAAGGTGAGTCTGAAAAATAGACCAGGACTCTGTAATAACTTCCTACCGCCATCTACTATCCACCGAAATTTCAGAAATTCTGAACTCGCTTCGGTAGTGGAAAACATCCCGTGAAAATTAAGAACTGCCAAAGAAGCGACGGATCCATGATCCGACGATCCCAGCATTTATTGTCTGCCATCGTGATCCATCGATTCCAACGCTGGTTTCTCGATCTTATTCCGAGTAGAACATCGCGCCGGATCCGGGATATTTGTCAGAAGAAGACAAGGTCCGAGTTCAAGAAGTCGGGTACACCTGCCAAGTATCGAAAACGCGTCAATCTCACGTGTAGGGAGAAATATTGAATAGAAGGGAAGGGAGGCCGTGAACAGGTGCAAAGAGTAGACGAAGAGAACGAAGAGGAGGAAGCGTAGAAAAAGAGGGAAAATATCGAGCGGGAAAGAGGAAAGAAGGAATAGAAAAAGACGGATAGCAAACGCGGGAGGAAGAGGGGCGCAAGGGGAGAATGATAACGCAGGGAAGGGAATAGAGAGGAGAAGAAAAAGGGAGAGTGAAGGAGAAAGGAAGGAAAGGAAGAAGCGAGAGCGCGAAGTTGGCGCTGACTGAAGAGAGAAGGCAAGGAAAGGAAAAAAGGAAGAGGCGGATGGTGGATGGTGGAGCGAAAAAAGGAAGGAGGGAAAAGAAGAGAGAAAGACGGTGAGTGCGAGGAGTAAGAGAGGTGGCTACGAAGGTGTTCCAGAGGGACAAGTTTTTAGAGTGCACTTGCTCTTCTTCGTTCGGGGGCAGAGGGTAAAGAAGACAGCAATGGCCGGATGGTGGTACCTTGGTGGTGCTTTTCTTCTGCTTTTTGGTATACTCCTCGCTCCCTATTTGTTCAAGATGAACTTGATCAAGGTGAGTCCTCAATACCATCTGCCCGGCTTACCTACTTATACATATGATGTATTTAACTGGCGTCCTCAGTCCTTTAAAAACTTAGTGGTCTACCAATCGTAGGACATTGTAACAAATACAAACTTGTCATAAGCTATTTCCTTTGAGCTCTTCTGTTGACCTAGGGACAGACGTGTGACATAATTTAAATATATTGAAAAAATAATACGAGTTACGTTGCTTTAATATAATTATTAACTAATTAATTTTTTGAACAGTCTGGTCGTGTGCACGTGTAGTAATTGTAAGCTAACTTCTTTATTTTTTATATGCCGTAATTGATCTCGTATTTGGACGATTTGATAAGCAATATTAAGTTCTGTTCAACTGTATTTTCAACTGAACAATGTTCCGAACCTGTTTTCGCTTTTAACCATCCATCGCAAGACAGCCTGTATTCCAAAATTTGAGATTCTTTTAAATCACAAGCGATTTTTATTTACTGCACTAACGTGGACACGTTTATCTGTTGTTACTATCACGTATTATTCTGGACTAGTTTATATCAGACGATGTTTGCATTAATTTACCATAGAATTAGCATTAAATTTCAATAGAAATCGGACGAGTCTGCGACGAAGTTACGCATCAATTTTACGCTTCGGAAGTGATTGCTGTTTTTTAAAACACTGTTTAGTTTCCATAAAAAAACGTGTATATAAATTTTACGAATTACAAATTTTTATTATCTTTGTTTTTATTCGTTTGTCGGTATAGTTTGACACAGGCAACGCGTAAAACTGGTACGATGACATTATGTTTGCAGATTGTGTTAACGCGTGACACTGTAGAACTAGAAGAATCCTTTTTCCTCGCATCAGCGACTTGTGATACGCTTCGAAAGAAAAGCGTCGAATCTTCAATACTTCGAAGCATATTTCAATAGAGGTTGAGCATTGTTTGAATTAAATCTCTCAGAATGATCGTCCACGTGTTGCTATTAACTAAACGATATCGTTCGAGTCCCTTACAATTGCTTTTAATTTATAATATTCAGTTTATTATAATTCCACTGACATTATAAACACATATGTAAACTATTCAAACTACTGCAAACAGAAATTTACACTAATCTAAAAATAATGGCAAGTGGTGCTAACATAATGTCACGATCGAAAATCTTAATTATTTCTCTTTTGTTAAGAAGCGATCTAATCTCTTTCGCTCCGCTTGCAGGACCTCAGAATACAAGGCAATAGCAAAACAATGCTCGCTAATCACTTAGAGTCAAAAAAACGGAAACTGGGCAAACTTCCTCCAGTTTATCCGAACGGTTGGTTCGCACTCTTAGAGAGCTTTCAATTAGTTAGTGGTCAGGTGAAACACGTGGCAGCGCTTGGCGAAAATTTCGCCGCATTCAGGTATTTCGACATTTATGCTACAATTCGGTTGCGTTCGATCAAATGGGTTGAATTAACAGCAGTCTGTTCGTTTAAAGAACAGATAACGGGACGGTGAGGATTTTAAATGCTTACTGTCCTCACCTTGGCGCCAATATGGCCGAGGGTGGCCGGGTCAAAGGGGATTGTTTAGAATGTCCTTTCCACGGATGGCAGTTTCGCGGTTCCGATGGAAAATGCAATTACATACCATACGCCGATAAAGGTAACTTTTTACTAGCATCTGTGAATTTTTATAACGCTAATAGAGTTTGAATTTTCTAAATAAATCTAATTGTACTATTTAATACTGTTCATTCTTACTTTAAATATAAGTCTATTCGATATTTGCCATTGTACAGTGCCACATATCGCGAGGACAAAGACATGGAAGTGTTGCGAAGTGAATGGAATTATATTCGTTTGGTATCACGCAGAAGGATTAGAACCCACCTGGCAGCCACAGACAGTCAGCAATGTTTCGAATCGCACGTGGCGTTATCAGGGTCGAAACGAGTATCTTATCAACTGTCACATACAGGTCAGTTTCAGTAGAAGTCAAAGTCTAAGTTTGGATAAATCAATCATGACATTGCTAAATGTTTAGAGACTAATGTTGAACATTTTGAACAGTTAATAAAATAAATTTGAATTGCACCAACTATCGGAATAATGACAATTCGAAAAACATTTTCTAATGTTACCATTAAAACTTTCTTTCCCCAGGAATGGAAATGATGATATTGGTTTTGTTGCAGGAAGTTGCTGAAAATGGCGCAGATACGGCACATTTAAGCGCTGTTCATGGACCAGCGGTGTTATCAAACTTTATCCATCCACTTGCAAAGATCGCCCGACATTCCTGGACGAACATCGGTTGGACACCTCATAGTTCCCTATCAGAAAATAAATCCACCGAAGTGGATGAGAAGAACAATGGGGAGAATATGAATCACAGAGCTTATACAACGTTAAGGCACACCCTAATAATCTTTGAAAAATACAAACTCTGGCACTTGGATGTCCACGTCCAGCAAATCGGCCCAGGATACGTGGAAATGATGATGGAGACATTTTTTGGCCCGTTATGTATATTGCAGACGGTGACACCAATGGAACCTCTTCTGCAAAAGGTAGTATCTTATAAATAAACAGTTTCATTATTATTTATTAATACAATCGCATACCCTATAAAATAAGTGCATTTGTAAATTACCCTGGAAATTTACAAATCAGTTTAACACGAGCAGGTTTACGAAGTATGGGCAAACATTCGATCTGTATTTTAACAATTTTTTATATCTAACATATTAAGGCACATATTTAACTATTTTTAACCCTTGTCGGACGTCAGACATTCAAACCTAATAAGACATAGTCCGATAACGGTTAAGAGATATTAAACTTTTCCGACATTATATATTGTAACACATTTATTAATCTTACTAATATTATCTTCACTTTCCTAATGTTATTAGGTGGTTCATGTAATTTACGCTCCGGCATTGCTCTCCCCGTACGCCTTAATCATATTCTTAGGAGAAAGTTTGATGTTCGAAAGGGACGTGGCTATCTGGAATCGAAAGAAATTCGAAAAGCAGCCGCTCTTGGTAAAAGAAGACAGAAGCATTATATCCTATCGCCGGTGGTACACGCAATTCTACTCTCAGCATAGTCCGAGTTATCATTCGGCCATGAAATCTTTACAATGGTAGCAGTGAAACACTCATTCGAGTATCGATAACATTCTACGATATTAATAACAATCGTTTTAGTAATAGGATTGATAATTATAAATATATATATATAATTATATGTATATACATATATCTTTTTTATATATATGTATAGAGAGAGAATGTACCATAATATGTAATCATAATTGCAGTAGTGGTGTGAACACAAAAATGACGGACAGAATGTTATTAAACATTTTTCAACACGTTTCATTGTATCTCCCACTAGTGAAATTATACCCACATGATACACTCTTCATATAGAGGATGCATAACTAACTCAAAATAAACGACTAAAGTATTTCTTTCTATACTTATTATATGTATATGCAATTTTATGCTATACGTTTGTAGATATATTTGAATGCCACTTACAATGTGTAAGAAACAAGATATGCTATTGCATACAAAATTAAGACATTGATGACTTTGCAGTCTATTTGACCTTCAAGGTCATTCAAATTACATATAAAATGATTTCATGTAGTATTATAAATAATGGTGAGAGATATTTTTGCGTGATTTATTTTAGGTAAGGCATTCTGTATATATATATGTGGATGAGTCACAAAAAGCAGATGGCAACTATTTTGTACTATACCTGTATCCAGTGTTGACAAATGGCATAAATGCACATATAACATCACGACTGTCGAATGATATTGAACTCTGAAATACATATTAATATATTATTAAAAAATAAATGAGAAAATAGAAAATAAAAATACACCTTCTGGTTCTATACTCTCAAATCAGATTATAATCATAGTTTGTATATAAATACAGATTCAAACTTGTAAAACTGTTTTGATGTCATATTTTTTTCATTATAAATGCAATCTTTAATGTCATCTTAAAAATTAAATAAAAGAGATATGTAATAACACTTCTTTATTAATACAAGTTTCTAGTAGCAATCTTTGATGTTTAAATCTAAGAAAAATATATCATATTCTGTTTCTTTTGACTCACCCTGTATAAATATTTCATACGTTAACAATAAAAATTAAATGTACGTATATTTATAAGGAAATATAAAGAGTTCGATTATTATAGAAAAGATTATATTAGTATTTGCTAGTATTATTAAATAATCTATGAAAGAAATATGACGTTACTGTATGATCTTAATTAATAATACCTACATATTTTTTCAATATAAAACTTGTTTTTATAAAAATAATTACCGTTATTCGTCAGTTTCTTCGCGTATGAAAATTGAATCAAAGTATTCGCGTAATGGAAAACAAGTGAAAGGGCAAGTCACATGATTGGTGTACAAAGTCACGTGACTCACAGTGAAGCTGATTGGTTATACGAATCCGTGGCGGCTCTTCAATGTCTCGCAAAACGGCTGAACTACGAAATACATAGCAGCAGACTGTTGACTGCGGGACTGTGGTCCCGTCGCGCAAAGAAGAACCATGACTTTCGAGATAAGTTTGGACGACGTAAGCATTTTAAATTTCACGCGAGTTCCCTCTTGACCAATCATGTTTAGCTTCGTTCCATTTCAAGTTGGTGATCAATATAACATCACATAACCTTCATATGATCAATAAATTTTCTTAATAGTAACAATTTTCATAAGACCTATTCTCCGAATTTTTGACAATATAAAATAATAATAATAATTTTATGAATTTAATGACGTTTAGATAACGCATTGAAATAGTACACAAAACTCTACAACTACAACAATACTGTTTTATGTAACATATATTATGTACCATTGTCTGCGAATTTTTTGTTGAAAATTACTAAGCTGTTTGAACTTTGACACAAAGAACGGGAAATGACAAGTGAACGTTAATGGTGTCAAAAAGTAACGTGCTATGAAGAACCACATGTGTACATATGTACTATTCTTGTGTCAAATAACGACAGCAGAATAATTAACTAACAAAAATTAATTGTAATATGATTAAATTGCATTTGAAATATAAATTACCTTTGATTTTGCCACAAAATCAATCATGATGAATCTTAAGAAAGGTAAATCTAATACAATTGTTTGATGACATTATTTCAACAACTTCGCGCAAAATTTGGTTCTATAATTTGGAAAGGCCTTTGAAATATTTTTATGAGTAATGCACAAACATAGTAATAGAAATTGGGAACAAAATTTAACAGTAACGGTAATCTTATATACAATTCTGTAACTTACTTTAGCTCAATGTGTACATAATTCGGTAATTTAAACAATCTTTAGGAACGTATTGTACAATTTCTTAATAAATAGTTCGTTGAAAAATAATTAGAATTTTAGATCGTTAAAAATTTTAAATAATTTAACAAATTTCGTTTTTTAATGCAGTTTCCAACACTGAAATTGAAAAATGTCTATATCAAAGATAAAAAACGTCTTTTGGCGATTATAAATACAATTTTGAAAGATGGAACTAACTTTTTGCAGGTATGATTATGATTTATTTATTATAGTTTACAATAAATATTTCATGTAGTTTGGTATGTTATTAAATTATTACAAGGTTAGTTGCATATATTTTTAAAAGAAAATTAATGTAAAACTTCTTTTATAGATTGTGACAGATTTTGATTTGACGTTAACAAAGCAACATGTTAATGGTAAAAAGGTTCTTAGTAGTTTTGGTATGTCAAGATCTGTAAATACGCTTTTTTTCAATTGATATAAAAATTTTAGATAACAATATGATTTGAAAATAATAAATAAAAAATCTTGTCTTAACTTTGATACTACAGGTGTCTTCAGTAAGTGTAAGCAACTTTTAGAGACATATTCAAAAGAATCAAATCGATTATACAAAAAGTACAGACCAATTGAAATTGACCCATATTTACCAATCAATGTAAAGGCTGAAGAAATGACTAATTGGATGATTGAAACAGAAAAAATATTGAAAGAAATACCTTTTGATCCTATTGAAATAGAAGAAGTATCAAGAATTTATGGTACTGACTTACGAGATGGTACCCAAGAAATTTTTACAAAATTGGATTCTGCTGATATTCCTATACTGGTATTTAGTGCTGGTTTAGGGGATGTTGTAGAAGCTATATTAAGAAACAGAGGAGTCCTCTTCAATAATGTGAAGGTAACAACCATATTAACACACTGGAAAGTACATAGTATAATAATTACATTTTGATGTCAAGGTTCTGAGTATACATAACAATATTTTGATGTTAAGGTAATTTCAAATTTCCTTAAATACAAAGATGGAAAGATAGTAGGATTCAGAAATAAAAGACTGATTCATGTCTTCAACAAAAATGAACATGCAATAGAACAAGAATATTTCAAAATTCTTGAAAGAAGAAGAAATGTTTTGCTAATGGGCGACAGCTTGGGTGATGCATCAATGGTAGATGGCATGAAAGATGTAGGTGCAGTATTAAAAATTGGTTTTCTATATGATCATGTAAGTATCAGACATGGTAAATATTTACAGCAGACGGAAATCCTCAAATGGCTTTACCTTACCACATGTTTTCAAGATTTATTTTATTAAAAAAATATCAACAAAACAATTTTGATGAATGTACTGCTTATAATAGAGTCACATTAATACTTTCTAATAGTCGAGGTCATTAAGGTGCTCCCTTATTGTAAATATTTACCAGAATTATTTTGTTCTAATACATTACTATCTGAGAATAAGTCCATTAAAACGGCAGAAATGTTTTATTTTTTAGGTTGAAAGTAGCCTGGAATCATATATGGAAGTATTTGATATTGTTTTAGTTGATGACCAAACAATGCAAGTTCCACTTGATATACTAAAAAAATTATTATAATTAATAATTAAATATTCGAATCTTTCTGATATAATTGCAGTATAGCTAACACAATTTTATTATTTCACAAAATTTTCTTCATGAATATTTAATTTTTTAATACAAAACGCATATGGTTTTGTAAATAAGATACAGTTTAATGGAATTTGTTAAAACCAAGTTATTATTGTTACTATAAATAAATGTATTTTTTAGAAGATAACGTGAATAATATGAAATAATTTTCTCAAAAAATATACACAAATTTTATTTCCTTAAATAATTTTTAACACTCTGAATTTTGATCAAACCAAAAGAATAAGATTGACAAATATTTTAAATTCTTCGATGTTCAATTTAATTTGGTACTAGATGCATAAAAAAATATTGAATTTCCGCGCATCATTCAATTAGTAGTAACACGTACCGCAAGAGGGTGATAGTATCGTGTTAACGGAAAAATTGTGCATACATTTAGTTGCACGACTCTGTTGATACCTATCACCCACTGACTAAATGATGCAAAGTATTCATTAACATAACCACAAAATAACGACTATACAACAATAATATCTTGTTGATTTCATTTTTGATAAGGACATCTGGATGTAAGTAATTTCTATTTTTTTTCTTGAATAACATATTTTGTTATTAAATTATAATCCCTTCGACATAAACAGACTTAATCAAATTAATACCACATACTGTCTCGTGAAACACTTGACGAAGAACGCAGTTCGATTGATCGATTTTAATCGACAGTAATATTGTACGCAATTGAATACATATAATATATGTAACGAAACTCAAAATCAGTTTGAATAATGTTCAGTTAATATTAAATCATAGTTCACATTTTATAAGCTTAAACAATATTTTTGTATATATATTTAATTTATTAACTGTCAGCAATATTATTAGAAATACAATGCCTTTTTAAATAGCAGGAAATCGTTCCGATATAATTATCCTTATTAAATTAGTGACATACTCGAAAGATAAATGAACAGCATCGCGGAAGCTTGTAATCATCTGAAAAGGGAGTACGACAGCTGCTTTAAGCTTTGGTTTTCCCAAAAATTTCTAAAAGGAGATTTCGACGATTCAATGTGTTCTAAACATTTCAAAGAATACAACCAATGTCTGCAGGTAACTAAGCTCCTTTTACTCTTCTAAATCGCCGTTTTAAGTTAATAAATAATTTAATTATGCAAATGAAATTACGTGGTTTTCGAAAAAAACTATTTTTAAACTTCGATAAAAATTGTCAATGAATCAAAGTGTTATGTTCTAAACAATTTATTTGTAAACATTTATCATATTTATTTTTAATTGAATTGATATTTAGATTTCGTATTTATAATGTGTTCTTACTACAATCATACATGTGATGATCACTATTTTGACTCGTTTTTTATATCTATATGTAGCATTGATTATTGATTTGTACTGTGTATGCATGTATTGAATTCCCGTAAAGTAATGCAAAAGATATCATTGAATTACATTGAATTAGTCAGCTTGAAAAATTAATTTTTCTGTGTGTCTTGCGATAAAATTATATGCAACATTAAGAAGTACTTGAAAATGAAGTATTCGTTCTACTAATATTCGAACTAACAAGTGCACGTGCGAATGACACAGTGATAAGAGTTTAAAAAATTCGATAGAAGTAAACGCAATTGTAAATTATGGAAGCCTGCAAAGACTTAAAAGGAAAATACGATCACTGCTTTAATGTTTGGTTCTCCGAAAAATTTTTGCATGGAATTTATGATGATAGCGAGTGTGCATCCTTACTTAAAGTTTATACTGATTGTGTCGCGGTAAGTGTCATCATACAACGATGCTCATACTAATCATTTCCTAACATTTTAAAATATTGAAAATAGTGCTTAAACAATTTTTTATTAAAGTTTAAAAAAAAGTAATGATTCATTACATGACTTACAAGATTTTATTATTTCCCCAAATAATGTAAGCTTTGTCCTAACGATCTTCTTACAAGCAAATTAGCGATAAGTACCATAATTTATAACTTTAAAATACATAAAATAAAGAAAAACGTTACTGAAGTCTAGGAAAGTTATAATATTTGATGGTTCATTAACCTCAAAAACATTGTTAAACCACGTGTAAAATCATTTTAAATATAGTTAATTTAGATCTAATAATGCTTTTTAATAGTAAGTCTTTAATATATAAATAATAAATTATTTAAATATTCAGGACTCGTAAAGAATATACTTTTCTAACTTCTTAGTAGTATAACCTAAAACAGCAGAACCGCAGAGTATGTTACATTCTACACTTTTTTATACTGTGTGATGTAATCTGAAATAAAATACTATCCGAATATTTTTTTTAATGCGATGATATCTATAAGCATTCAAGGAGAAAAAAACTGTACGTTAATTAATCCAGTTATTTTATATTTTAGAAAGCTATGAAGGATCAGAATATAAACTTGGATGAAGTTGATGTGTCACATTTGGAAACAGATAAAGACAAAACAAAAGAAAGTTGATAGCTAGATGTTTAATAAAAATTTTTTTTTTCATAGATTTTTATATTATAAGGAAAAAATGCTAAGGTATATTGTCAAATAAATCATTATAGTCTTTAAGATATTATTTGTAATTGTCTTCACCTCTCTAGTTACATTTTCATTAATTACTTCATGTGTAAAATTATTTTTATTTTCCAACACAAAAATTTTTAAAAATAATATCAAGGACTTCCTCATTGCTAATGCAGCCTGTTATTTTTCCTAATTCTCTTGCTGCAGATCTAATATCCTGTATAGATATGGCCATATCATAATTCTGCATTTTTGTCCTTTCTAAATATACTTTAATGTGTTTTACAACATTTGTTAAGTGATTCCTACATCTTGCATGACTAATCACAGGATTTTCTTCAGATGGATCACCGCATCTGTAATTAAAAAATTTAAATAACTAAATGTGAAATCTATGTATAGACTTTTTAAATAAACATTTGAAAATGATTATATCCTATTTTAACTTATTATTATGTCTTATTTATATAATCATAAATTTATATCTCTTTTAGTAAAACTTTAAAATATTGTAATATGTACATTTCTTTGAAACATTCTCCTAATGTATTTGTAAGTTGTTGTAAACCTTCCTGTGTTTTACAAGAAATTGGAATGGCATTGTGGTTTTTCCATTCTTCTATTTCTTTTTCTTCTAGTAAATCCACTTTGTTAACTACGATTAGAACATTGTCTGTTTTTATGTCTAAAAGGTTCTTGTAATGTTCTATGAACTGTTTATAAGAACATTTGAGATCAATTTCTGCACTGATTAAGCATATAACAAGATTTGCTATTTTTGTGCATTCTTTTGCTCTTCTGATACCTTCCTCTTCTATTTCATTCTCTGGGTCATTTCTAATTCCTGCAGTATCTGTAAGAATCGTTGAATAACCGCATATATCTGTTGTTAATTCTATAACATCTCTTGTTGTGCCTGGAAGTGAAGTTACAATGGCTGCATTTTTTCTAGAAAGGAGATTCAAAAGACTACTTTTTCCTACATTTGGCTTTCCAAGAATTGCAACGCGTACTCCACTTCTCAAAATTTCTCCTTTTCTTCCATCACACAAGTGTTGTTCAATTTCTGTGCATAAATTTTGCAATGTTGTTTTTGTATTTTCTAAAATACTACAACCCAGACTATGTTCTTCAGAGAAATCAATATAACCTTCCAAGTTAGCAAGTGAATTTAAAAGAATCATCCTCCAGGAGTTGTAGAGGCGGCGAAGAGAACCACTGGCTTGACTAGAAGCCTGTTAAGCACAAATAATCAACATGTTAAACTTAGAGAGTATCTAATCCAACTCTTGTACTCAATTATGATATAATAAATTGTTGATAGTATTGTGTTTGTATTATATTATGCACCTGTTTGCGTTGTTTCTCAGTTACTGCATCAATTAGATCTCCTATACCTTCTGCTTCAGTTAAGTCTATCTTTCCATTTAGAAAAGCTCTTTTTGTAAATTCTCCAGGAGATGCAAGTTGAAAATGCAATTTTGAAAGTGCTTCAAGAACTGATGTTACTATCGCAGGACCACCATGAACATGAAATTCTACAGAATTCTCCCCAGTAAATGAATTGGGTTCTGAAATTGTATAACTACTGTATATGAGTGAAGTCTTTCTTTATCATTACTAGTTACAGTACCTGAAAACCAAAGACATAAGCCTTTATCTAAAAATTCTTTTGTTTCAGGATCATAGATTTTTCTCAGGACAGCCTTCCTAGGTTCTAAATTTGATATTTTAGTCATTTTTTGTAAAGCAATTGATGCATCTGGACCAGATATCCGAATTACTGCTACACCACATTTCCCATATCCTGTTAAATGATAAATTTATAAGTTAAATTTTCAATAATAAAATTATAATATATTTAGGTATATTTGAATTGCTTTTCAGAAAAATATGTTATTATTTGCATATGATTTATATTTGGATAGTACACATTTTTATAAATCCGCACATTACGAAAGTAACAATTAGAAATAAATATTAATTAATAATGCACGACTGACTTGTAACTATTTTGTGTAATATGATTTTGTTCTAACATTACAATCATCTACTTCATCAAATTACGCACGAAATTTTAACGCGTTTGTTGCAATTTTTTAATATTAATAAAATTGTATATTATTCAAGAAATGTTTTTGTTATAAACTTAATATTAGAAATATCATTTCCGCTTCATTTTAATATATTTCTTATGGATATGATAAACATAAAATATTTTTAAACTTGCGGAACGCATGCGCGAACGAAATTGGCGGAATGCTAAGTTACTTGTCGTAAAAAGAGTATCAAAATAATATGCATGTTAGAAGTATCTTTTTCACGTAGTTTCGTGATAAAAGTGTATTATTCAATTAATATAGTAACAGTGTAATGACCAGAAGAAAGCGCATAAATTGTAGAACATTTTTTCCGTTCACTGAAGTGTCTGTGCAGTAATATTTGTGACGGAAGAACTGAGCTTCTTCTTCTCTCTGTTGAGGCAACCAATAATTTCAATATTTGTTTAGGTATGAACATTTTAACATTCGTCAGTGAAATATCAAGAACTTTCGTAAATACGAGACTTTACATTGATTTTTAGAACGTATTTAATTACAAACAGGTTATGTATTTAAACCCAAGTACATAACGTACATGTATATTAAACATAGGCATTGATAAAAGTGTTCTAAGGTGGATGTTACGAACTAAACGTTATGTAGTAGTTTTGAATTCGAAATTGAGATTCAAATTACGATTTTAATTTCTAAGTTTTTACTATTGTTATCTATGTATGTAATAAGGAAAAATAGATATATAATAATACAGTAAAAAGGACGTATATTTATAGCTGAGTCTTAAATAAATTATATAAATACACGCGTTCATAAAATGAGAACTATAACTTTTCTATAAGTATTAAATTTGATAAATATGGCTGAGTTTGTAAAAAAATTAATAACTAGTAAGGATGTGCAGCAACGGTGCAATGAATGGGTGGAATCTCAAAAAAATGTTACTTATACCGATGAAGTACATCAAAAAAGGAAACAAACTGATGATGATGACAGTTGCAATACGGATTCCGAGTTTGACTCTGTATCGGAAAGTGGTAAGAAAAGGAGACGAGTTGGTTTGCCAGTGAAACGCGAAGTTTATCATTTGTCTTGCGAATGGACCGATTGCGAATATGAAAATAATCACGTTGAAAGGTTTGTGAAACACGTGGCCCAACATGTATCTGATTTGGGTACACGGACCAACGAAAAAGGTATCGATGTCTATGTGTGTCAATGGAGTGGTTGTTTTTATGAAAATAATGATCCCGACGAGATATCAAGACACGTGAATTATCATGGCTATCACACGAAATTGAAATGTATTGGCTCAAATATTCGTTCCCGAGTTAAATTGCCCGTAAGGAATTATACAACGACTTTGAATTCTCTTAATTACGTAATTTATTATTTAGAAAGATCACTAAAGCATTTGAAATTTAACCTTTTGTTATAGAAATGTCGCCGAGACTCAGAATGGAAAAATGTTGTGGATCTTCCAGCACCCCTACTTTGTAGGTGGGAAGAATGTTTAAAATGTTTTAGAAATTATCAACTATATCTATATCATGTAGCTGCTCACATAGAAGAAAGCCCAAGAGGCAATAAAATTGAAGGTGGCTTAGAATGTAAATGGACAGGTTGTGGAAGCTTCTATCCTAGTTTACATAAATTGAGGGATCATATGCGACGTCATACAAAGGAAAAAATGGTAGCTTGTCCTGACTGTGGGGCTACATTTGCTTCTAACACGAAATTTCTCATACATTGTAAACGGCAAATCCCAATTGATGGTAAAGTAAAATTTCAAATTTTTGGTACCATATTTAAAATATTGAAAATAGTAATATAATAACTGAGATATTTTTATATAATATAATAATTTTCATATTTTCCATAAAAACATAAAATTAATAAACAGTGCAGGGATTGAAATGTTCTCACTGCAACAAATTTTATCCAACGGAAGGAGTCTTAAGAGATCATATGCGATTGCATGTTTTTAATTACAAATGCAGTCTTTGCGATATGAGTTGTGAATCACCAGCGAGTTTAGCTAAGCATGTAAGATACCGACATGTTTCCACCAGAAATTTTCCATGTCAACTTTGTACTCATGCTGCAAAGTCTCAGCAAGATCTTGATTCACATATGTCAGTTCATACAAATGGACCAAATTTTTCATGTCATTTTGAGGGATGTTTGTATACATGCAAGGGTGCATATACCCTTGATAGGTAATACATTTGTCTTTATTTCAAGATATTCCAAATAATTGAATATTTATAAGTGTATCAAATTTATCTTTTCAATATTTTAAGGCATATAGAACGAGTGCATGGTGCACAAATACGTTGGTATTGCTGTCATGAATGTCCAATAAAATACAGAAAGAGCTATAGATTGACAAAACATTTGATTGAAGCACATAGATTCCAGTTACCTAGTGGACACACAAGATTTCAGTATACTCATGATGATGATGGATGCTATAGATTACAAATGGTGAGATATGAAGCAGTTGATGAGGAAAACAATCCTTCAGCTACACAGTCCAAAGTTCAAAATAAAAAGTATAATATCAGATTAAATAAAAATTCTGCTATTCCACAAGTGGAGGTAAAGTAATACAAATAAATGTGCACAGAAAATAAAACAGGAAACACGGTAACAAATAAATAAATCTACTTTTCTTGAAGGTATATGAAGATTTGGATGATGAAGGGGATGATTGTGAAGGTACTGAAGTGGAAGAAAGGTTAGAAGTAAAAAATTATGAAGGAAAATCGATGCCTGTTATTTCAAATATTTTAATATCAATTGATGAAACGGACACAGAGGGAAATATAATTAGAAGTAAAATTGTAGAAGTTCAAGAAACTAGAGAGTTACCAGCATCTGAAGGATCACCATTAATTTTGACATAAATTAATTTCATTTACTTAATAACAAATTTTAATGTACTGTAACACAAATCAAATATAAATTTTCTATAAAAATTTTAAAATGTGTTTCCTCAATTTCTTATATTCATGTTGTTATACTTGTATAATATTTTTATTAAATATATTTAAATAAATAGATAAAATTTTACTAGGAAGACAATCGAAGATCAAAGCAAGCTTCATCCTCTATATCTAATGAATCAGGAGTATCTGTAATGGCAATCAGTTCCCCATCAAAATATAGTTTCATTTTTGATTCTTCAACATTCAATTCTTCTGCACACTTTTGCCATAGCTTTTCGAAGGTTTCATCACGTTTAACTAATATTGTTAGATTTTTCTTATTTGTGGTTTGTACTTTTATACTACGAATATCTTCATCCAAAGTCTCTTCCTTAGTACTTTTCTTTACGACACCTCCTTCTATAAAAATATTTTTATTTTGTATGTAATGACAACAGAACGAAAGGTTTAATTTTTCATTTAGAGTGTAATAATCAATTTACCAAGTATATCGATTACGGATAAATTGATCGAAACCGGCGTATCAGTTTTTTTAATTACTCTATCCATTTTAGTTATTAAAATGTCATCTACGGAGACTTTTTCCAGATTTGCGAAATGCTCAAATATTTTCCGAAAATTTTCATTCTGGAACGATGTAAATAACTGATTAATTAACTTTGATTTCAACATGATGATAGATTATAATAGAATTGGCAACATACTCTACAAATGTTCAAACGATGCAGATCTTTTGATCGCCAAAGAATCTTGATATTTACATCATAATTTTCATCTTCACTAGAATCTACAATCTCTTCCACAACTAATTCCGTAACGGAATCAGACTTTTCTTGTACTGGAGTTACTTCTTTTTCTACAGACACAATTTCCAAATCCGAATCATAATCTAATGAATTCTTCTCCTAAAAAAGTTAATAGTAAACTATGATTAATAAAAGTTTTACTAGGATAAAACTGCATTAATTATATTCCATGTAAAGGTTTTTACTTGTGTGTGTCTTCTTGTTGTGCGACCTGATATACTTTTTCTAGATCTTGTGTTCATATATTGCCTTTCTAATAATACAGGAGCAATTCTGAAATGAAACGCGATTTCATAGAGTAGTCTAAATACAGCTTTAACATATTCTATGTATAAAAAAGCATTAACTGAATCACAATATGATTAGAAGTTGTAAAACTTTAAAAAAAAGTAATATCTTATAAGATTTGTTTTATCAACCCTTCTGTTTGTTCTTCTATTGTTACTATGTTCTCCTTGACAGTCACTTTATTAGGATGTGATGGTGCTTGCTTTTTTAAAGCTGTAAACCAATTTTTTGTAATAAATTAGAAGAATTAGAATTCGACAATAAAATTGATTACTATACCTTTTAGTTTTGCAACAGAATTTAAATATACATCATCCTCATCCTCAGATGAAGATCCTAATTGTACTGTATTCATCACACAACAGTTTGTTTAATAATGTGTAATCAAACTAAATCAGTGTGTTCGGAATTTAATAATCGTATCCTGCACATAAAATAAAAGTGAGGTTAATTTAATACACAAATAAGTTACATACTTGTACTGTTTTATATACAAATAAATATATATGTAAAATTTATTAAACAATAAATGTTCTACAATAAATATTTAAAAATACCTTACCGGTATTTTAAGCCAGTGACCATAGATAATCACATACACCGGTATTTAATTTATATAAGATGTATTAAAAAATCTATACTGTTTCTTAAAACATTCGATAAAGAAAACTGTTGTATTATCTCGGAAAATTATAATAATTTGATGTCAAAATGATCAGAAATACAATACATGTTACGATGTTATTACAATGGAAATATGTACATACATTGAATGTAATTCCATTTGGAAATTGGAACAAACACTAGTGTACATACCTATATACAGGGCATTCGATTATATCTGTTAAATATTTTAAGTTTCATAACTTTGCAGTTGTACTGTAATGGTTTTGTTTTTTAAAATATTAATGATTACATATGTTGCTGATCCGCCAATAGTAACGCTTATATGTAGTGTATAGTATAAGTCATCGAGAGTGTAGCTTACACCAACATATATAGCATATGTGTGGTACCGGCGCCACATTAAAATGAACCATGGCGTCACCTATTGGGTAACGTTTCAGTTGTTGCCAATGTATGTTACAGTTGTTGTTACTAGATAACGCTATTATATATTTTTTAAACGCTCGATTCTTTAATTAAAACAATTTAATATCTTTCTGTAATATTAATTTCTTGACCTTTCTGGATTTATAAAATTTAAAAGATTGATAATTAGTTTGCGAACATTTTTACAAAATTTAAAAAGACAATTGTTTCTAAACGATGTTAAATTTTTAAGATCACTTTTTTTATTCATAGCATCCAACCGTTAATTATTAGTTTTGAAATTATATATAAATTTCGACAAAGTTTAAAATACATTCTAATTAAACGCTAATTGGAATTGTGATAGTTTCTGCCGTACTTTAACAAAATCCTTGATTAATGCAGTCGTTATGTGATACATACTTTCAATAAATACAGCTTGTTACATACTAATTCATGTCATTTTAAACATGTAGAGAAAGAAAGTGGGACCGTCATCCCTTCAAACATCTACTGTTCTCACTCTTATTATTTAGTCTTTACTCTCTCGCGCTTCGTAGAAACAGGATTGGTGGATAGTCTCTGACGTAAGTGAACGTGAACAGTGATTCCACCAGTGGACCCGTACCAGGTCCTCTTTTATCTTTTAAGATCCGCGGTGAGAACGAAATCTGCAGGGTATCATGCTAGTTGCTCTGCTCGCGAAAGAGTGAGTTTGCTTTGCCATTCTTATCACAGCTTTCGATGATAAGAAGTGTTTTGCAGGCACAAGACATAAGCGACATCATAAGCGACACTCTCCACTTTCGATCGGTGAGTACGTCTTCTGCTAAATTTCCGGTTGACTGTCATTCTAATGCCACTGTACTAACTTACGAATAATTCATTGTTTGCCAACAATCATATAGATTGAAATTTTTCGCGCTATCGACTTTTTGCTTGACAAGCAACCTATCTTTAACAATACACTGTATTAGTATTAATTTGAAACATTTAACAATTAAATGTTTTGTAGATAGTTTTCTGTAATAGAAGAATTCTTTTCTACTGTTCGTTGCCGATTACAAGTAATCGCTAATTATCGAAATGCATTGTCAAGGTTTGTCAGAATTTTAAACCTAACCTTTCAAGTGCACAGTTTTATGTTGTGTGATTATTACTCGATCTAGATTTCTATCCATAAAGTATTTGCATATTCAATAATTAACGGAATTGCACGGTTTTGTTTAATGAACACTATCCCCCTTCGTTTCTCCATTTAAATCCGGTTATTCAGTTGTCAAATTATTATTTGTTAAATTGTATGTTTCACCTATAGTTACGTTTAAGTTCTGAATTATTCATTCGTCGCTATTTAATTATTATTCATTTATAATTTTCAATATGTTTTACAATATTTCGTTGGTAATTTTGAAAGAAAATGTTGGCACGTATTTTGTACATTTCAGCAGTATTAAAGTATATTCAGTTTTTACATAGCTTCTTCAAAACTATTTGATCGAGATTAATGTATGCTACATGGATACAGTAATTTCATTACAGAAATCTCGTTATAGACACTTCATTTGTTACATAATATACACTTAATATAATACAGATAAAATTTGAGGAACAATTTTAATTCACGACAGTTTATGATCGTTCCAAAAATGGGAAGTTATGCAATAATGAGATCAGTTGAATTAAAATGCAATCTCAATGGTAATTATCATTTGACATTGGCAATATGTCGGGATAGATAAGTGATTAAAAATTCGGAAATTTTTTTGCGATGAACAGAGAAAAGTTGGAAAAATACCATGATATTTTACGGGAGGTAGAGCATTTTCGAAATTTTGCGATGTTTTAAAGGGCACCCCATTGCCATCGCAGTTTCGTTGCCAGCACAAGTAGGTCACACGTGGTCATCAAAAATGATTTTAGTAGAATTGTCATGCTATACATGCTACAGTCGTATTGTTTGCGCGCCGTTCTTAATTGAATTGATCCTGTCACTTAAAAAAAGATATACAATTACATACGTACTGTTTTCTATGTACTTCAAATATGGAATATTTACGAATGCTGAATGCGTTCGCCAAGCTACTAGAACATTTGTTTAGATTCACGCAAATATTAATTCTTTAAAATATTCTTCACGTTTAAAACCAGTTTTCGATCGACATGTTTCGCTGCACGAGTATTAAACTAGCTGCCAATTCAACTCAAGATGAGGGCATTCTCTTACGAAAAATCGATTTGCTCTTGTAGAGAAACCTCTCCTACTCTGATGAATCCGAAAACGGCAAAGACATTGAAACCGTTTAATAAGGAACAACTAAAAGAGATTACGAAATCATGGATAGCTACGTAACCTGTCGGTTAATTTAATTATGCCGCACTGTAATTCTCTACAATTAATTTGGTTTCCTTGTTAACTTTGAGCACATTAACGTGCATTTAAAAGTCTGCAATATAAAATTTGGTCAAGTTAAATCGTTTGCACGATTGCTTATTCGGATCACTTTTTCAGAAATTATACAAGTACAAATGATTAACTTCCAAATATTCCATTTCGAAGTATTGAGAAGAAAACATTTAAAAAAATGAATGAGAAAGTAACTGTTATATTGACAAGTAATCTTCTAATTGCTTGGTTGTTGGTATGTGCCTGGAAGCATGAATATTGGTAAGAAATCGATGCGTTTCTCTAGGTCATATTCCTCTGCAGAGAGTTTTGTAATAGCAACCCCTAAGTGTTGCCAGAATGGCACTGCCCATTTAGATTATTTTACGTACATATGCGTATGTATAGTATACATGGATATATTGTATATACACAGTGTTTAGACATTATCTCTCCGCAGATAACTGATTGAGTAATTAGTACGTACTGCGTAATGTAGCGCGTGTCTTTACGATACAAATAATTTCCGTACACATTTGTGTTTACGTTTAGCGCGCGTACGCACGTGATTTGCACGCTAAAAACTACGAGCACACTTTTGCGTAATTCGATTTTTTTCTTTCTATCATCCAACTTTATGTTTATCTGTATGCTGATGGTTGTTTGTGATATATGTACGTATGTACTTATGAAATATCTGTAATCCTATGATCACTTGATCTGTATCATTACGATAGACTGAATGCGTCGATAAACATTACACGCAAGAAATTAAAGTCTATAGACTGAAAGTATTTTAAATATTTATTTAAATACCAACATAATAGATAAAATATAAGCAATATGTAATCATTTTTAATATACACACAAAAACAATGAAGAATATAATTGTATAACAGGGAGGACAGTTTAAAGAGTAGTTTCAAATGGAAAAGAAGGACAGCGCGGAAGCTGCGAAACAATTTAAGTAAGTATTTTGGAAATAGCAATTTTTTAACGGAATGAAATCTTAATGCGACGACAGGATTATTTAATGAATAATCTTTGAAGTGCTATATATTGTTTCAATAAATATAAATTATTTCAAAATATTTGTTAAATGTGATTTTTTATTGTGTATCGTTTTAATTGTAGACTCTTACCAAAAATTATAAATGGCGGAATCGCAGGTATTATCGGTGTTTCTGTGGTGTTCCCATTGGACTTGGTTAAAACACGATTACAGAATCAAGTTATCGGCCCTAATGGGGAACGAATGTATAAATCTATGTATGTAATTCATAATATAATAAATTACATTTTTACACTCACTTATTTTTATTATTTCGTATTATTTGTTCATATCTGTTTTTAGTAAAGTAATTGAATATGATATAATTTTAGGCTAGACTGTTTTAAGAAAACGTACAGAGAGGAAGGATATTTCGGCATGTACAAAGGATCTGGTGTAAATATTCTTCTGATCACTCCTGAAAAAGCTATCAAACTCACTGCCAATGATACGTTCCGTCATTATCTGTCCACTGGTCCTGGGTAAGTGATTTTGTTTTTAAAAACTCGTATTCTCCCTTTAAATTCGCGCCTTTCGTACGCCTACGCGTATACATGTATATTATATTAATTATATATTATTGCATGTGAAATTATTTCTTATCATTGTTATAATAGGAATATACAAATCTACTGATTTACTGCACAGACAGAAGCTGCCAATTCAACGTGAGATGCTTGCTGGAGGTCTTGCAGGAGCATGTCAAATTATTGTAACAACCCCGATGGAGCTCCTGAAAATTCAAATGCAAGATGCAGGTCGTGTCGCTGCGGCAGCAAAGAAAGGTATTTTGAAGTTTCGATGTTTTGGACACGGAAAAGAACAAACAATATCCAACGATTGGTCATCTAAAATTTGCGAAATTTGAAATTTGTGAATGTAAAAATAACACTATTGGCAATTGCCTTTGGAAGAGCACTGCTTTCGAGAAATTATTTGGCTGTATACTACTTCCGAATAATTGTGTGAATACATTGTGTTCGATTCGTGTTATTTTACAGCTACGTGATAAACCCGCGATACCTATTAAAATTAGGGAAAGGAAGATTTAGTTGAAGATGGACGACAACATATCGAATATAGATTGGTAAACAGTTTGAGAATACTGCATCTGCTTCAAATCTAGAGTAGACATTTTAATTGTTGATGTATGTTACGATGACAAACTTTTATTTTTAAAATTTCACCTTTACTCTCGGAAAGATTTTCCATATTTTTTTGGTGATTGCAACTATGTTTTGATATTTCTCCTCTTTCCTAATCAGGAAGGGGAACATTTAGTGATTCTCCTAATTCGTTTTAAAACATGCATCCGTCGATAATTCACGAGAATCCCTTCTGTTTTAAACAATTAAGATTCCATTTTCCCTTGTACAGAAATCCTAAATTAGATATTTATGACACCTGTTTTATACTTACCTATTTTTGTGTGTGTTCCCTTTTTTATGTTAAGGCTCCTTTTTGTGTTCTATGATGCTGGTCATTTCATTTGCAATTAAAAGAAGTACTTCATTAACTGGTACTTCTGACAGCGAAAATGAGAATGAAAAAATGTCTTTTGCCATCTTAATTGCTTGTGGCGAAATTATTTTCTTGTTATAAGTTAAACTTTATAAAGATGGAATATGAAAAAATAGATTAATATTTATTGAATGATTATCGGAAAATAATATTTTGCTTCGAGAAATGTGTAAACAATCTTAAGATTTGCTAAGGCAAGTCTGATTAAATTGTATAGATTTTCTTAATTCATATCTACACAGTATTCAGTCATATTTGTCAGTCGTTGCGATGCGTAAAATATTAAATAGTAAATTAACAAATACAATATTCTATTACAGCTGGGAAAACGGTACCAAAGGTATCAGCCCTCTCCTTAACAAAAGATCTTCTTAAAAAGAGAGGTATTTTAGGACTCTATCAAGGTACTGGTGCCACAGCTCTTAGAGACGTAACGTTCTCAGTTATCTACTTCCCTTTGTTTGCTAGACTGAATGATATTGGTCCAAAAAGAGAGGATGGTTCTTGTAAGTGTATTTAAACTATGCATAAATGGATAACGTTCCGAAAAACGTTGATAATTATATTTTTTATTCAATTTTACCAGCTGTATTTTGGTGTTCATTCTTGGCTGGTTGTGCTGCTGGATCTACGGCTGCTCTAATGGTGAATCCATTTGATGTAATCAAAACTAGGCTACAAATAATCAAAAAAGCTCCTGGTGAACCAACATATGATGGTGTATTCGATTGCATAAGGTGAGTATAAATATGTTAGAAATGGATCTATGTGTCTTTTTGGTGCACAACATTATTAAATGAAATCGACTTAAAAGTAAAATTGATTTTTGAGTCTTCAAAACTGCTATCATCAATAATTCACAGGGGTGACAGACATCCTATAAAATTGCCATTAATGACTTTACAGTAAAACAATGAGAAACGAAGGACCGACAGCGTTCTTTAAAGGCGGAGCCTGCAGAATGATCGTGATAGCACCTCTTTTCGGGATTGCACAAACAGTATACTACCTCGGCGTTGCAGAGGGGCTCTTGGGCCTTAAATGAATTTCGCCCTGTACACCTATCTGCCGTTTTAAATACTCTGGGAATAAATTGACAATAACAGACGTATTATAGATGTATTTTCGCTTCCAATGGAATTGTATGACACATTCTATACATATTTCAATGAACTTCTGTGAAAAGATAATAATGGACATTGATTTACGAAGTCACATAAAGCTTATTTTACTAAGTCAATGAGATATTTAATAATGAATTTCGGATTTTTTCATTAATTCTATTGTTAAATGTTTTATTAATAGTGAAATGTTCATACGTACAGTTTTACGCAATTTAAAATTTAAACGTGCACTACCTTTTCACAAAATTTCATAAAAATCGAATACCGGATTGTGGGGTCCTCTTGTTGGTACAGTTTTGCTAGTTATCCAGTAAGTGAATTGTTCTTTCAGAATTACTAACGAACCTTGATCATCAGAACTGGAAATCTATTTGGAGTTTAACAATTTCATTAATATAACAGACTAAGTTGTATAGTTAACAATTAAGTAACAATTTAAATCTTAATGTAGAACAATTTTTTGAAATTTTATAATTTATTTACGTAGAATTACTTCTTGTTGTAATTTATATAGAATACAGATATTTATTTTTCCTTCATTGCCATTACAATTGCAGCCCCTCGGATAATCAAGGTTCTTCCGTAGCACAGGGTCTAATCAACGCTGATAATAATAATAATAATGATGTTGAGCCCGACCCAGTATTATAATTGATTGAAAATGAAGATCAGGATTTACGATCGTGTTCATTTATTTTGATTGTTGAATTATCATCGTAAATCGTGAACTTTTTTTACAACTTGTCGCCTTTTACATTAATATTAGTTCTTTGAAAACCAGTGTTCCATTCACCTTTATTTAATGTGTTACGCGTTTAATATTATTGTGTAACGGTTAGTTTAAAAGAATTGAAGATAATATAGGAAAAGTATGAGTTCATCAATGAATTACTAAGATTTCAGTGAAGAAAGCTTAAGTGGTATAAGTGTAAACACACCTAAAGTCTATTAGCAAGAAAGAGTAAATGCGTGGAAAAAACAACATATAAATTATTACATATCTAAATATATATTGTTGAGGATAAAGTATTAAAAATTCTTAATTCTCTTTTATATTTAATTTTTTAATATATATATTCTTTTGGTCCTATTTATTATACAAAAAATACTTTTGGAAACACTGGTATTATATATAGTGATATCAGAAGCTTACGTTTTGTAAGACTAGACTTTTTCGATTTTAGTTAATTTTGCTATCAGAAATTATTACTAATGTAAGCTGACACTCTTCAGATTAACTCTTAGTTGGTATGATTAGTAATAAGTTCCAATAAAATAGACTTATTTTTTGTTACTTAAAAATCTTGTATTTAAAGCAATTATATTGTTATAGTTTTAGTACTTTAATACGGCTTTTTGTACCTTCGACAAAGATCTTTAAAAAACACATCACACTTCTTTAAATTTGTTTAAGACAGTATATATTGTCAAAAATAGTATAGACTGTGATGCATTCTATTTATGTTTTTATATAAATATTGTTCATAATTGATTAAATTACGGAACCAAAATTTTCAAAAAAGAAGATCATAACAATTTAGAGTTAAACTGTTTATCTGCCTTTTTCCATCCCAAAATGTGGTGGGGAAATTTTAGGAAATTTTCCCAAACGAAAATTCACTGTCAATTTTAGTCGAGATTCTACGAATAAGTAATAGAAGTAGTAAAATGTTATCAGTGTATATTGACGTTGTACAAAAAGTAAACCTGCCTCAAGAAGACTTTGACTTATTCTTTAAAAAATATACCTATAAAACTTTATTACATTGTGTTACTAAATATTACAAGTAGTTAAAAGTCTTATTTAGTTTTATATTATATATATAAAATATTCTAAAAGAAAGGAAGACAATAACGTATTTTACTAACAAAACTTCAAGTAAAAAAATTTTATTTAACAATTGCTATTGCAAAACTTTGTTATATGTTTTTGTTAATGTCGTATGTACAAACTCAGGGTGGAAAAAAGGAAACATATTTAATTTTCTATTTTTCTGATGTCTTCTAAATTAAAGGACTTGTTCTGAAATTTTCCTTCGTTATCATTCTTAATGTTTACTACGAATTATTCATTTAAATCTCTATACTCTTCAATGGTTATCTTCAAGTGATAAGATTATTTCTTCCTTTCATTTCTTGTTTAACAATAAACTATGAAATCGTTGTGCACGTTAACTGTGAATCAAATATAGTGATTAATATAGTTTTACAGACGATTTCTTTTTCATTTTTATATAAGAAAATAATTATATTACCTTGCGTTATAATGGTGCATAGGTTTACGATAAAGCTCGAAGGCACTTCCCCTTTGTTCCCTACTTCCGGCGAGATCTAAAGCACTAGGCTCTCTATTATGTCCTGGACTCGTTGGAAAATTTTGCGCGGATGCATTATGACCATTGTTCACAACGTATCCATTGTGATTTACGTTGTTTCTGTTATGGGAGAGACCAAGACTCAACTGACTGGCACTATTACTGTGACTATGAGTTGACATTGGTGGATTACAATGTGGATGCGTGTGACTCAAACTATGATTGTGTGCAGGCGTGGACAGATGGCTCAAGTTGTGATGGGAATTTGTGAGATTTGAATCGTGACGATTTGGAGGTGGAATATTGTAATAGTACTGACTACTGTTACGCTGAACGTTGTTACTACCTTCTACCTACAGAATACAACAAATGTTTAGCTTAAATTATCTAGTTTTACGTTTATGACAGTCACAAGGAATATAAATGTTTAAGAATAATAAATGATCACTTACATGAGAGGTGGCAATGGAGTAACTCTTTGAATGTTGATGGGTTGTGCTATTTCCTTCGTTCCCGTTACTTTCTGGCTGCGTTATGTTCGCCTGCGGTGGTCTGTAGTTTTTTGGTTTCGGAGGTGGGATTGGTTTGTACGATCCACCAGGTTTGTTTTGGGGTAGCGTTATCGACTTGTAATCGGTTGTGCGGCTACAATATATAAAGCAGAATAGTCTAGCTTCTAGCTTACAGGGATACAATGGAAATTGGATTAATAACACAGGAAAAATATACTGAAATTTAAATAAACGAGCAGTACAATAGGAGCAGATATTAGAGGCATGAATTATAACTGCAACTGATAAATGTGTACATTTATCCATAGTATATGTGGGTACATATATAAATTAGATTGTACAGTTTTTATAATTAAAAGAATTTTGAGATGCAAACAAAATTTTTTATATGCAAAAGACTACATGTATTAAAATATCAGTTTCAAATTAAATAAACAAATGAATCAAATGAAATATTTAGACTAACGTATCTTGACTAGAAATATATATTCTATAAGCTCTTCTTAATTGCCGAGGTTTCCGTGACATCGCACTAGGCAGGAAGAAAGAAAGAAAAAGTGAAATTAAAATAGCAAATTTAAACATTTCTGAATTTTTTGACTGAGTGTAATATGTAATAAAAATATATACAGTATATATTCTTAATAGAATCACAAATACTGTTATATATTTCTTCCATACTGTAGTTTATTTTTGATAAGATGCTTGCGACTTACAATGTATTCGTCGCTTATTACGAAAGAATTAAATTGGTAGAAACAAAAACGCAAACATACCTGTATTTAGCGTAGTCAGTCCGTGTCTGTGGATCATGATTGGGAATTGGTTGTGCTGTTGATCTAGTGAATCTGTAAGGGTCGTGCGACCTCGTTGGCGCACCACTGCCTTTTAAATCATCTGGTACATTTGGACCCAATCGACCCGTGGATGTATTCAAACCTGGAGTTCCATAACTTGCATTTCCATTCGTATTGTTGTAAGAGTCATAAGAAGACACGCTATCGTAACTTCCCTGTATGCAAAATTAAATATTTTATTTTATATATAGATATATATATGTGTGTATGTATTAATATGAATAGTCGAGGGAATATTTGTTTAATTGATGCTTTACTGTACACCTTAAGTTTTAATATTAATAAAGAATTTACCGCTTTTGGCTGCGCTCGTTCCAGCGACGACGTAGCATTTGCTTTATGAGGTGTGGCATTTATATAATTTGCCACATCGAGCACTGAATCTGTTTTATTAAGTAATCTTTCTTGCGCAGATCTACCGATAGTATTCCTTCCTGACTGACTACTAGGTTTGGCATTCCGATCCACTCGCGGTGGTAAATCAGGAGGACTATGATGAGATGATCTTGGTTCAAATGAGCCGCCAAAATATTCAGGTGAACCGGACTGATTACTGACTTGTCCCGACAATGAAAATCCATATTTTCCATCCCCCATACCTCCTTGTGATCTTCTTTTTGGTTGTTCGAATGATTGCTAGAATTTACGTCATAGTAATAATATTCCTTCAATGATGGAAGATGGATCAATTTGGAATAATTATTACATCATAATTAATTATCCAGAGAAGTAGAGTACAATTAATTGAATGTAAATATTTAAATAGAAGTGGTATATTTACCTGATAAGTGGTCGAGTATGGTGGTGGCGCAGCAATATCATCTTGTGTGGCAATACTTGGATCAGAGCTGCTCTTCAATCTAGAAGGTGCACCCAAAGCACCCGGCAAAGCTGGTGCCGGACTAAGTTCCAAGTCACTCTCCGGGGAGGAAGCATAGGAGAGGCGAGAAGTCATCGGGAATAGGAAGTCATCCGAGAGTGCTTCTTCCGGCTATCATCGTAGGACACAGAGGACAACATGTTACAGTGGCTTATGCGTTTTATCCCCTCCAGACTATTCTTTTTATGTATAAAATTTTCAAAATTCTATTTTTTCTTATAAAACGATAATTATTATTTTCTTATAATCGTTAGGATAAATTACTGTATTGAACAAGACTATTTAATTAAATGAACAAAGTCTGAAAGGGTTAAAATTAAAATGAAAAAAAAAATTGGCTATTAAATGATGCAAAATCATATATCAGATTAAATACTAGTTTATAAAAGATTATAGAAGAAATTAAAATTAAATTGAAGAGAAACCTTTGGGAGCAAATATATCTTTGTATTTTGTAATTCTTTTTAGTTTTAATTTGATATAGTAAAATGCTTGACAATTATTCAGCATTGGTAACCAATACATGAAAGTCCAGACAAAATATAACACTTAATATTCGGTTAGTATTTTGAAGAAGATGCAGGTGAATGATTGAAAGAATTCCTAGAAAATTAATGTGGTTAAAACGCTGTACTGATTTTATGCCTATTATCTATTAAATTCTAAGTTAAATGTTTGTGCCTATCCTTATATTTCTCAATTAACCCAAAATGTGTAAAATATTATCTATAAGCATTAAAAGACTTATGTTACAAACCAATACTATAGTTTCATAATTTCTTATACCCAACAGTTTTTTCCGAATCTTCCTAAACAAATATAATTATTTTTACGTGGTTACTTGGATAATTAATTAAATAATTAAGAGGTTTTTAACATCATATCATATTTATAAAATAGAGTTGCTCAAACCTCGTGGTACTCACATTCAATATTTCCCCGGCCATAAATTTTGACAAATGCAGTTCATATTGACTGTTGTTTAACTATTTTATACTACATTAAATACCTTACAGAATAACAATGGCCTGACTTAAGATGATGCATGATGAATTACATAATGCGGTCATGCAAATTGAACTTGACATGGAATGCAAGGTGCCTCGAATATCGTAAAACAGGGTATTAATAATAATATAACAATGTTAACAATAAACTTGAAAACATATATCTCTAAATGGGACCTGCCATTGTACATTACAAATAAAATAAACTTATCAAAAAATGGTACAAAACATGGGACATAATCTACCTGAGGCGTTGAATTAACTTAAAAAAAGTAACATAAAAATTCATCGACTGACAGATGATAATCAAGACACCCCAAATAGGATAAGCAGGATCTAAATGTAGCCGAAAAATTGCTCACGGACAACATCAGAAGTTAGAGACGGATAAGAAGGTAATGAAAACAATTTGTCCGTGTGATAAGTGTCATTTTCGTTTACGTCATGAAATGCAGTCTCCTTTGAGAATGGGGGTACGGGAGGGGGAGGTAAATCACGGGGGTCGCCGGAAGTATGACATAGCTCCCACGTCATTTGTCGACCATACCATGGCTACAATAAATTATCATAAAAAAATTTTATCAACTCAATCCCATTAGTTCCCAGCCGAATAGGATTTTTATCATTTAAACGACAATCCAATTTATAAAACCTCCATATTTATGCATGAGTATACATTTCATTTAATATTACCCATCATCAAATTATTAATTTTAATCCATTGCGATCAGGTTTGTTGGTAAATCACTAGAAGCATGTAATTGTAAAAATATTTTAGAAGATTTAGAAAATATTACCTTAGTCTGACTCATCCATAGTAATCCTTGTTGTTGTCGGTCAATCAATTCTCTCAACTTCCGGTACCAAGCTTCTGGGGTGGTTAACGTGATTACAGCACTAAACGTATGGCCCCAAATTTTATCCAACTTCTGACACTGTTCCAAAAGCTTCTTGCTACTCTTGTGTGCTGATCTAAAAAACATAACGTTTTTATTTATAAAAATGTGGATTACATTAAAATGGTTGATGTCAATTTCGGTATTTTTTAGTAGTGAGTTTACAATTAGTTACAAGTTTATTAGAAACTCACTTGGGAATTCCGGCTCGCATTTCTTTGATAATTTGCTTCGTTTCCGCTTTCAAAAAAATAACTATAGGATAGAATTGCGCATAGTTCAGTCGATCCACTGCATTTGGAGTAATATCAAGTAAAGCATGTTTTCCCCGATCCATCACTTCTCTAATGGCACTCAATCGGATGATGCCCGATGATTTGGTATTTTTACCAACGTTGTCTTCCAATTGATTTTCCATTTCTATGAACGAACACAAGTTTCCTCAAGAACTTTCAAGTAAATTTTAGGAACTAAATTTGGCATAATATTCACTTACGTGGCGATGTAAATTTATCAGGAAAATCTTTTAAAAGTTTTTCTCTAGCTAAGTCTGCAACTGGTCCAAAAAGGACAACGGGTCTCACGAAACCCGGGTGCCTTAGAATAACTCTTTCGTAGGCAGGAAATTTGCTAACACTATCTGAGAACACAACATCGTCCCAGTGATCCTAAAAAAGACGAAAATAATTATTATAGCAAAATTATCCGAATTGTTACTTCTTATTCCAGTTAATGCGGAAGAAATTTACCCTTCCCAAGGATTTTGAACGTCTATGGCTGCTTCTTCTTCTCCTAAAGAAGCTACCTCTGCTTTCACTTGCACTCATTTCCTTCTTTGTCGCGTTGAATTGCGCGGTTGCTAGTTCTTCGGCTCGAGCTTTATTCGGAATAATTCCTTTCTGTACTTCCTGATTGTTTCTACCGATGCGGAAGACTTGCCAAGAACCGACAACCCCATTGTGTAACGTATCCACCACGTGAAACACATCTCCACTTCGGAAACTCATTTCACCCTTTTGAGGTTGTTCATAATGGAAGTGAGTTCTGTAAGATTTTTTAAAAATTGTTGTTATGAAATTTTGTGATATTGTGTATAATACTCGTATGAATAATAATTTTTTCACATATCTCATATAATATTTACTTTATGTGAAAAGAATCGCCTTTTCCTGAAGCTACTACTTGATCGTATTCCTGACGTCGATGTTGAACAATCAAGTCGATCTGTTCTTGCAGACTGAGTAGAAAAAGAACAGCTTCTTCCCTTGTTACTCCCTTCATGTCCATATCATTTATCTAAAATTTATTAATTTGTTTTATCAGTGATTATAAACAGGCATGCTTTAGTCCATAGTAATTTAAATGTAATTAGTTTAGCATTAAAAAAAAAAAATTAACCTTAAGAATTTTATCGCCAGGTTGTAAACCCTGAAGAGATGCTGGACTGCCTGCTTGAACAGCAGTGACAAAAACACCAGTTTCATTTCCACCGCTTAGGCGAACACCTACTGATCCTTCTTTTTGGAAAGTAATGAATCGGGGATCAGGCCTAATAAAATATTTGTACAATGTAAGTATTTATGACTTAGAAATCTTTTTATGAAGATATGAACAGCATACAATGATATAACACTCACATTGGAAGTTTATTCCGCGACAATTCTTCGTCATAGAGTTGCCTTCTAGTCCCATAATAATCTATAATAAATGGTAGAAACAATGTATTCATTATATTCTATTATATAGTACATTCTCAAAAATGTCATGTATTCACATATCTAATGAAATACCCAAAATACCCAAATATACAAAATTGTGTTATACCTTCTGGTCTAGGAGGCGGTGGTCTAGGAGGATCAACGGTAGGCGTTGCGGGAAGATCCAATTGACTAAGAGAGACGTCCATGAGAGGTCCTCTTGTCCGACCTCTTGGAACAAGGTTGCTCTTATCTTCTATTGGTTGCCTCGTTGGTGGTGGAACATACAAGTTCTGACTACTATAACTTGTTGTTCCTGAGAGATACTCTCCAGTCTCAGTCTTTGCCTGCTGATGGACATGACAACAAGAATTGTCTCTGGTTACTACAATTGATAATCTGTCTTTGCATTGGTCCATTAATTTTTTGGCTTCTTTGAGACTCATATTATCTGTAGCCACGCTACCAATTCGAGTTAATACATCTCCTAGTTTCACTCCTGAGTTCTCCCGCGTTACCTCCTTTACATAGAGTCGGCAACCGAGAACAATTCCGAAATCTGTAATAAAAAAAATATGCATTAAGAAATTAGTCACTAATTCGTATCCTATTTGTAGCAAGATATTATTATTCCTTTACTAACCGTCTTTTTTATTGTTTCTTGTTAGCGTCAACCTATGACTCTGGAGAGTGGAATTTCCTGTACCCGAAGAATTTGATGCAGCTCGACGCTTGACGACCAATAAAACCGTCGATCCAGAATCCCTGAGGACGCGAATAGCGGCTCCATAATCGGCGCCCTCCAACGATATGCCATTAGCAGATATTATCCGATCGTTTACTCTAAAGAATAGAATACCTTTAGAAAACTGTCATCCAGAAAATGTAACCGATTCAATAAATTTCTATTCAACCACAAACTGCTAAAACACCGTTCGCATTGTTCTTGTTAAGTTCTTAACTATACAATCCTGGAATTGTTTTACGAATTTTTATAGATAAGATTCCTTACTGTAATTTTCCTTCGGCGGGTCCAGCCTTTAAAACGTCGGAAATTGCTATGGCTGGATCGCCATTGGTGAAATGGGGATTGTCCCGTCCACCGGAAACTGCGATTCCGAACCCATAACCGGGAACTCTGGTAACTGTGACATGGTGGACCTCCCATGCCCTGTCCCCGTTCTGAAAAATTATCCATACAAATCAGAACGTAGCGAACCTCTAAAAGCTGCGATAAGCATATCCTGCGGCCATAGGATCAACATATCATTTTCGTTGTTGTGTGATAATTCTCGCAAGTTCTAGATAAGGAAGGAAATTTCTAAGAATGTACTTCTCACTAAATAGATGAAAGGAATTCGAGGAAACAAGCTGGACAAGTAATTGGATGAAAATTCTAGGGATTCTCTTTAAGAGGATTCGTTTGCTTAACACGCATTTAACTCGAACCCAATCCGGGACGATATTTCAATTTATAATATTTAAGTTTTCTACAAATACAATCCGCTTGCGCCATCTAGATAACAAAATGCTTAACAATGCTTCTTAAAACATCTCTTGTCTAGGCTTCTAAGAAATCAAAAATATCTATTTTTCAGAACTTCTGAATTTATTTTGACAAGATTCAAGTTCCTATACTTAAATTTTTCACAGGATTTTCACTATCGAATAATGGCCTTAAGAACATATAAATTATTTTCGAAAATTCAGACAAAATTTGATGTTGATTTTATTTTGTTTATATTTGAAAACTTCATTATAATGATTTTCGTACAGTCCCATTTATTTACACAAAAATGTATTGGTTCGCACCTGTGCATCGGTTCCACCGGAAGTATTATGAAGAATACCACTGTGTGTCGTTGAAGGTGAATTCGGCGGATTTCCCGAATTTCCAACGCCCACATTATTATCACTTCTCTCCATTCTTGCTAATTGGGAAAATTCGGCCTCAAAATCCGACGTTTTCCCCTGTTCAACGTCTCTGAAGAAACATATTCGCTAAATGTGCATTCCTTTCTTCACATATCCTCTTTGCAATTATAATTGCATCTTTGCCTTTTTTAATTGTCGTACTTACGCAATCTAATTTTTATGCTCACAACGTCTATATGACAGTTGCTAAATTAATCTTTTAATATTGCACTGCTATAAAAAAGTGAGATCATTAAAAATAGAAATCTTCTTCATTCAAATTTAATCCTTAATTACTACTCGTAGCTATTCAGTATTTTTCTTCTTTTCTCTTTTTCGTAAAAAACTCTTTCACGTAAAATTTCCATTGATTGTCCCTCAAGAAAAATATGCATTTTCTTTCAACATTTTCCGCTTTAGTAAATTCTATTTTACTTTGTAAATTACATATATCTTCCTTGAATACTTTATAAATAACGTATGTATCCGTTTTATCAATATTTTGGATATGAAATGGATTTCGTTGTTTGAGAAAAATAATCATGCAATATGAAGTATTTATCACAGTTCTATGGCTTTTAGAAAAATAAAGCCGTTGAGCGTTCTCTCAGTGAAGTTTTCCGGCGCATAGGCGTCTCTTCTGGCAGTAGCGTAGGAACACGACCAATCCCACGTGCATCCCAGATTCCTTCGATGCTTTTTTCCCCCTGCTTTTACTCTATTACACATCTATCACGCGCGCTATTCCATTGAATCGCACGACCTCGTTTTCCAACGAGAGAGTTTTCCTAATCGCGTTTTCCACGATGAGCTGCGCGCGCCACGCAGAGAATTCAAAGTGACCCACAGTTATGGAATTCCATTTTCCTCTCGAGTGGTCAGACCTTCACTTTCCTCCTCGTTCTAATTCCATGTTTCACGCTCGCCGTTTTTCTCTATGGCAATCTTGAATATTTCGTTTTACTCGCGCCGATTTCGATTTCCGTTGGTTTTCTCCTATTTTTCTATCACGCGATTGACGATCCTTACAATCTTCGTTAAAAATATCTTCGATTAACATTCATTCTGCCCCGTTTTGAATTTCGTTCACAAGATCGGTATACTTCGCCTGTTTTTTATTTCTCTTGGTAATACTTTGTAACGCACTAATCTTCTCTACGATTTTTATTACAGTACTCGACGTCTTTAAAAATGATGTGTTCGTAATTATGTTTCTTGCATGTTTGGTGATTACGTCACATGTCTTTCACCGGAGTCCATTACATTCTTCTAATACACGGTACTGTAAATTTACAAAATGATGTGTCAGGATAGCTCATATTTACCTCCAGATTTATTCATTAGATGTATACACAGATTTACGTAAACTGACAAAAGAATAAATCAGTTCTTTCATTTCATTGGATTTTCAATTTGTTTTTCTTACAGCGTTTGTTAACAAATTTTGAAATTGAAAAATATGTTTAAATGGTATACTATCAACCAACTTAAATGTACGATAGAATTTTTATTATACATACATCTAAAAAGAACAATAAAATTAAATTTTGCATTCAAGTGTATTTTATAAACAATTTTGAAAATATGTTTAAGGCATTTCAAGTTTAAAACCTCAAAATGAACTCCTAAAAGCCACTTGTTGCGTGGTGATGCAGAGATAGGATCAGATTTTTTATCCGCGGTGTTTCACACAAACTACCATTTTCCAAACTAGATCTGGATTTACAAGGACAAGTTCGAACCACTGTAAACATACCGGTGTGTCTAGCAAGTGGGGAAACTTCGAGTGAGAGATCCCGCTTCGTCTCGAAAAATCACTACACATTGTCAGCAGGAAACGAATTCCAATGATCCGAGTCACCCTCGGCCGACGTCAAGAACAACTGTGAGAAAATGCATTCAGAAACTAAGGGAACACTACAATTTCCGGATCGTTCAACAGGTAGACTCGACTTATTCCCTACAGCTAGAAAATAACTAGAATATTTAATCGGAAGATCTATACACCTCGTTGCTCAAAATTTGCTATTTATTCGCTTTAGGAAATCAAATGAAATGCCAATAAACAATAATAGATAACAGTTCCATCGGGGATGCTTCTACATAGACTTCTAGAAAAAAAATGAACTGTACCAAGAAAAATTAGCATCGCAGTTCATTTATAAAATTTACAGATCACAATATTCTGCAACAAACAAGTATTCGAGTAAAGAAAAGCTATCGAGCATCCCATCTCCGGACTTGAGTCGCAAAGAAAAGAAAGCATTGAAGTCTTCCTTCGAACGGAAGAGAAATCACGATAACGCTTGACACTAAAAACTTATGATTTAAGAAAGGGGAAGAAATATCTCACGGTTCTATGAGTAAGTACAGTCTTGTCCGATAAGAGAAGCCCTTAAAATCCCAGATACCGGAGTGTTTAGAATAGAAAATCCATGGTCCACGTATCGGAATTCCAAACGGCACCAGCACAACGTTTCACACATGCACTTAAAATGCACACTGAAAAACTTCACCGAATTCCTCGATCTCTCGGCACAGCGCACGCGCTCGAGGTGAGCGGGTGGGAACGCACAGTGAAAATTGACGATAATGCGAAGTTACACGCATTTGGGAAATCAAGAAATTTTCTTTCGTCCCGAGAATCGGTTCGTAGCTTCTAGCGTGGCTTAGCTACGGCAAGCGGCAGGTCGACGCAAATCGGATGAGAAACGGGCTTGGCGGCTGCTGGGAAGAGTACGGAGCTGGCTTGAGTGAACGTGTCGTGAAGAGTGGGGGAATGGTGGGGACCAGAGACCTGCGCTGCGCAAGGGGACCAGGAATAAGTAGGGAGACTACACTGCATGCGCGTGCCTGCGCACCGGTTTTCGGCTTCAATAGTGATGGGCCCGATCTCGAGCCGTGAAGTCTATTCAGTTGTAGTTTACTAGTCTTGAATACTATTTCAAATTTGAAAATAGTCGTATTTTATGTATATACCCATGTTATTGTATTGGATAGAGTACCTCATATTGTACCAAAAAGACAAATTATTAATAATCATGTTGGTACATGGCACAAACAGAATTTTAGTCGATACTCTATGTTCTATTTTATTGTACATGTCAATAGAATATCATACTTATTACTATTTACCGTTAAAAATTCAGTGAACATAAATAAATTAACGCGTCCTTATTTATTTCTTCTTAAATTTACAGAGAAGTTAATTATAGTAATTAAATCCTCGAAATTATAACATGATGATGACTTAATATTAATATAATATTAACAGAATAGATTGTAAATTAAACTAACTGTAAATAGTAAATGATGATAAAGAACTGATATTAGCAATATGTTTCGATTGAGACATCTGTTATATGAAAGTTACAGCTGCACACTGGACCCGACACACGTGCGTATACATGAGTAAACACAAGTTGAACATAGGGCCCAATGTGTCATCATCATTTTATATCATCGAGGGTTTGTAATACCGACACCATAAAAAGGCTTCGATTTTAACCGCCCATTCTTTGTGATTATTATGGATTTCACAATTACATTCCATCAATCGAAATAAGGTAATATACAGTTATATCTGTTACTAACATTTTTAAATAATTTGAACGTAGATAGATTACATTTGTAAACGTTATTAAGTACTAACAAAAAATTACCGTGCAGAAACTTTCTTATCATTCCAATTATTTAAAATGAAATCAAAGCGAGTATCGGTTTCCACCAATTCATAATATGAACAAAGTATACAAAATACTTTATTTCTACTAATAAGCTTAAAATTCGTAATCGTCGATAATGTCGGATGTGACAAAAAAGTATGTCAATTTTTATATTTTCTTTTTAACCCGTCTACGACGATAAGATGATTCCATATAATATGAACGTTTCACTGGTACAAGATACTCATACAAATCTAGTCAGGATTTCTACAAAATAAATAATAATTATATATGGGACCTCCATAGATTTTATGTTAATGATATAAACAAATTACTTGCAATTCAAATAATCATACAATGATCATCTGAGAATCATAATTAATTGTAACCTCTTCTACACTTGTTTCGTACTACATAAAATGTAAATTAGAAAAATTATAATAAAGAACACAAGAGACTGGTATCTGAGCCACGCCGACACATTCCAGCTGCTCGAGAGGTGTGTCATATTCCAGTCAAAGTGGCGCTTTTCTTTGTGTGCGTTCTCAGCGATGGCTTTGAGTTACGAATCGACATAAAATATTATATTCTACAAAGAACTTTCGTAAATTTGAACATTGATTTCTGATTAAGTTTAGACACCTAAAACCAACTACGTATAAGCATCATAATTAGCACTTAGCATAATTATTACTCTTAGTTATTTCAAAATATTACAGAATTATATTACAAAAATTCAAATGTTGCGTGCTAACCGTTACAAAATCGGGGAAGAAACATACTTTTGGGAATATTAATAATTCACTTACTCTATGCCTTCGTTTATGTCTTCTTGGTTGGTTGCCAGCCAAGAGGAAGGTGTCATGGGGTACAGTTGGTACACTGCTTCGTGTTTTCATTGAAGTTCTTTTCGAATCACGTCTCTTCTTTTTTCTTTTTCCACTATGAAATAATTTACCGAATACTTTCATTCCTTGGTTCCGATCTCTTCCTTATCGACGGTTTCACAAAAAACACTGTCGATATTGTAACTGGACACTGTCGGCAATGTTTCACCGCAAAGGTCGGTAACTGTAAAAATTCATTCATTATTAGGAAAAAATATCGAATGAATTTCCTCCGACTAAACTAAACAATGAACAAGCTAATATTAATAATAGACTAAGTAATCGTACATCGTCTGAATGAAAAACTAAATGCATCGTCATAAAAAAAGATGAATAAATGTTATAAAAAATAAGAAATATTTTAAAATAAAAGTTAATTCTGTAGTGCATAAATTGAAAAGAGTAAAATACTTCATACAATGTTTTTCATGCACTTGTACGAACAATAGCAAGAATTCTTTCTGTTATTTTCTAAGAAAATATTACTTGTAATTGATTGAAATAGGTGTAAGAAATATTGTACAACTTACGTAAACTATAAAAACTTATAGAGAATTGCTAAATGTACATTACCAATTTTGGATGCGGAGAATATCTTCAAGGTTCCTATTTGAGCTACTACTACTGTCTTTTCAAAAGTTCACTGTTAACTGATAAAGCACAATTCCAACAACGGCAACGATAGTAAACGATGTACCCAGACAGACACGCTTTAATGGAATGTATTTTAAACGATTTAACAAGAGGAACGATGGAACGAGACTGATTGAACTTCGATTCATGAAGGAAGACTGAAAAATACTCGGAGGTACCATTTGAAATGTGGGCGGCTTCGTAGCGCAGCTTATCACAGCGGGTGTTGCTGATATGGGATGAGCTTCTGGAATCTCTATGTCATTCCTTGTCGACTCCGGAAGAACGATCAATCTATCGACCGAGCGAAGCCCCAGAATCACATATTGGCTTCATATTCTTGATACGTTGACACATTTCCCTTTACTTTCAACTGCCATGTTAGGAAGAGTCACAACATGGCAATTATTCCTTTAAAAGAATGATTTCATTAATTTATCGATCAAACAAATAATCGATTGACTTTTCAATGTACAGATCTTTCTATATAATATTACTTGGTTCATTTCGATTGGCATTATTGATTAAAGACATTATTAAAAAGTATTAAATATTTTCTCTTATTTGATCGATAAAATTTGAGCACTCGTGCGCGTTTGGCTTGTACACGCTTGTTTTAGACTTCCTTTCGATTTAGAGTTAACAATGGGTTGGCTAAAAACGTTACTGACGGTCAACCAACCCTGTCGAGCGGACATTCACGAGTGCAGCATGCAGTAAGCGAGATTCAGACGTTAATTCGAGAGAATTTTTCTTGTAGTTAAACTGAAATAACTATAAAGCGCATATGAAGTTGGAAGCTTTCTAAAATGGCTCTTTAACTTAGAAAAAAATATGCAGATATATACAGGAAAATAAAATTCATCGAAAATATGCACACATGAAGTGAAATGTAAAAGGTAGAGATCGTCACACGTTAGGCACTCAAAATTTATTAAACAATAAAATTCTTACTATTTAATGATACAAACCCTAACAATACGTTCGACGAACATAGAAAAATGCAACAAAACCGCGTAACGAAGACTTACGTTTTTAATGTGAGGAACGCTATTGGACAATGGACGTTTCTTTCCCATCATCGAAGCTAAAATATCGTAAGTATTTGAGCTACGAATAGGAACAATATGAAAATAACGAGAAGTAGGAAGATAAATCACATTTATCGATTATTTAAATATTTGGTAGATACACTTTAATAATACAGTTTCTCGATGTTCAGCAAATAATATTACATCAGTTGTCATGTCATAAAACATTTATAATGTATGTTCTTTCTGTTTTGTAATTATTATTTAATCTAGCTTTCGTCTACTTATTCTTTGTAAAGTGATAGTCTTCTCGTTGATTTCCATATAGCTCCTCAACAGACCCATGTCAAACAATTTTGTTTTCTGCAGACAGACCTTGGAGTCATGAAATTCTACTTATAGTACACTAAAGTAAAGAGCAATTTTAACCTTTCTTAACCAAAACCTGTTCTCTTTGTGGTTTCTTTTCAATTTAGCGCCATAAGACCTTTCTGCCTCACTTGTGAGTATCATACTGACCCTAATTTTATATTACTAAAAATCAGAGAAATAAAACTCATTAGAAACGAAACGATATTTATGCTTCGTTCATGGAATTCTCCTAGGCGAAACACAGTTTTAATTGGTACACACACACGCCCCAATAACTGCGTCAGAGTGAATGAGTCGAAGCTACTGATTTTTGGCTATCGTTCGATCGTTCCACTCGCATAAAAATAATTACTTGTATGTATTCTCGTCTATAGTTAGTTACATGATTATATGTATTTCTTTCTAAACACTCAGATCCTTACTGTTTTGAATGCAAATACAGCTAAGTTATATACAAGGTGTCTCAACGGATCAATCGAGGCTAAGGATTTGTAATTTACTTATCTAATCAGTTCTAAAAAGAAATAATCGTTTTTCTTTCATTTATAATTATAGTCCAATACAAAAACGAAATTATAGAATAATAAATTACATACATTGTATATTTTAGCAAAAATGGATAGTTAAATTGTTTAATATTTATTTCAATGAGACACCTAGTATAATCACAATGATACAACAACTATTTAATTATTGATACCATTTTTAATAAGTACTCTCACCTTCTCAGCAAGAACAGCGTTCACATTTTGTGAAGTAGTAAATAGTTATCATTAAAAGAACTGAAGTTCAGGCGGAAGTTAAATATGTATGTACCACAAAGATCTCTACTGTTATTGGCCCAAGAACGTTTTCCTTAGTTGGAAAAAGTTATTTACGATACATGATTGTTTAACAAATAAACAGGAATTGGACAAAAATAATAGTACTTCTAATTACTATGTTTTACATTGTACTATTGTCGTTATGATAGACACAAAAGTTATGATACTATCAATTCGATTTAATCTTCGAGAGAACGCAATATTGCCAGCGCCCCGAAAGAAGTAATAGCACAGCTTGTCATAGAAACAGATTTTTATTTGTTGTTCTTAAATACGACATTGCCATGCAAGCTGCTACTTGATTCTTACCGCCGAAACAGGGCAGTGAGGTCAACACGAAGAAATTAAGACTGAAACAGTCATGCCGTGAACCGCGAGATTTGTAGCAGTTTCTTTTGTAACGTCGCTCCAATATTGCTGAAATATTAACTTACACATTCAAAAATCGAGTGTTTCGAACGCAATAAAAAGAGACGTAAAAATCATTTGTCAACGTTCAAGGTTAAATCGAAGTAAAAAATACTTTCTAAGGTACTTTCTAAATAACTTAGAAGTATTTTGGCTTGGACTGAACGTAATTTTATTAATCATTATAAATAATAATGTAAATTATGAGAGAGTGCGCAGTAGGTACGGGTCGAACAAGTAAAGCAAAAACATGATTTCTATGAAGGAAAATGATAACAATTAAATGTGGAGAGAAAAATAAAAGTAAAGAAACAAATATCGAAAAGGAAAAGAAACATTGAAAATGGAAAAAAAATTTATATATAAAACAACCTGGAAAGATGAGGAAACGAAAACGAGCAGCAATACAAAAAATAAAGGAAATGTAACAGTTAGTCACGAAACATATCATACAAAACGAGCAAAAAATAACAACGACAGATATGTAACAACAGCATGAACAGAACAGCCAATAAGAGTAAATGAAAAGGGATTCGACTAAAAATACTATCAACGCTTGGAAGCACAGAAAAAAGTAATGAACCAAAGATGCAAACTGAGAAAAGTATAAACAGAGTGTAAATTTTTTCCTGGTAAAAATATAAAAATGAAATATAGATAAAAATAATCAAACAAAACAAAAAAAAAGAAAAAAATTCAACTGTTCAAGAAAACTCAACTAGAAATTACAAAATACATAGTTGCAGTAAGTTCGGAAAGCAACTACATAAGTAAAATAGAAAATAACAAAATCTCATTAAAATCTATAAATGTCTAACAAAAATGAATATTACGCTGGACAATTCAAATTAAAAATCTAAAACACTATTTCCTAAAAAGCATACATTACAAATAATGGAGAAACTGGGTTACAAATTATTAATTATTGTCAAAGAAAAAGATATTTGACATAAACAACTGCTTAAAATACTACAAATCAATAATCAATAATTGATACAATATATACATTTCGCAAATTTTTTACGTCTCATTGAGCGATTAGTACAATGATAGTAATTCTTGATAAAATTGCTTTAAACATTGCTTTCCCAAATTTCTCAATTATTTATATCGTACTTATATATACGATTAAATAACCTTATTCCGAATTAGTAATACCAATGTTAACAAAATATAATAGAACAATCTCGGTTTTATATTTAACTTTTAATATGTACTGGAATCCAATTATCTTAATTGAAATACACGACACATCACATCGAGTCAATAATCAAATTTTGGCCTTTAGTACATTTACGAAAGATTTACTTGTAACTCGCTGATACACAGATGCGGCATGTGGCGAATCACTAGTGATAAATTTACTAGTAAAGTTGTGTCGTGTATGATAAATGGACTAAGAAACAAGATGCCTAACTGACTCTTAATTTCTGATAGGTCCTGCGTATTGAAAAGGTACAATCGTATCCGCGATTTTTTATGAACACGATATAACACAGTAAATTATATGTGCATGTAACTACTTAAGAATTATTACAGAGCTGCTATCCTGAATCCGTTTACATTACATGTATGTATATATGTAACATGTTACATATATACTTGTACATATACATTGCATTCTGAAAACAGTGATACAAATGAAAAACATAGAAATTTCTCTAAAAGTGAAATCTTTTGTCGCCATCCACTGGCTACAATTAAGTACAGTGCAGCTGTGCGTTCACTTTAAACATTCCTCATTAGATAGCAAAGCTGCGTGCAAATTGAACACTTTAATAATAAAAATTAAAAAAAAACCAAAACTTAAGAACCATTTCTTTCACTAATATGGAATTCTTATATTTTTCACTTGTACAGATCTATTTTCGATACACCTTATACATTATATTCATATATATATATATATATGCATTTATATTTATATTAATATATATATATATAATTTTGTAGATGGTGAGTGCCCATCTTTCTTTCCTTCTTCCTTTTTCTGTACTTTTACAATTCTTCTTTTTTATTTCTTTCTCAAATGTGTACTCAAGGGCATCAAGCCAATTGTTTTTTCTGTTTTATTTGTTCTTCGTTTATGCTTACACCACATCGATCTCTGGTGTAAGACTTAGTAAGTGGTCAACAATAAGAAGCACAGTTTCAACAAGTAACGTTTCTTGTCTTGCACTCATAGATCCATCCATACTATGTATTCTTTTACACATACATACACACATATTCAAGCAGGCATAGATTCTCTCTTCTGTTCTTTCCCTCTCCTATTTCCTTCTGATCTGTTTTCATATTCGATCTTCTTTGCCTTGTCCTCCCTTCCTTTCATTCACTATAATTGTCTTACTATGAAAACTTACTCTATTGACATTGCTCAATGATCTATCGAGTAGTCGAAGAGTTTCATATGGAGCTCTCGTCTTCTTTTCATCTATTGATTTTTGCGTTGTATCTGGAATAGAAAAAACAACCACTATAAAAATTTGTTATGTTAATTTTGATGAATAATAATAATATAATAATTTTATTTTAAAATTAAGTAATAACTTGCACATGTTCAAGTAACTATATTGATATTATGCACAATTTCTAAGAAAAATAAATTTGTCTAATAATCAGCTATATAAGAAAATTATTTATGTAAAATAGCAATGATGTAAGTTTACCAATAGTCTCAGATTATGTCTGAAGGGGTTAATAAGCTGGTGCTTGGAAATCAGGCATCCGTTGTTGCTGCTGCTGTTGCTGTTGTTGTTGACCAAATGGAGGGTCTTGGTAACCAGTATCAGTTGCATCAGGATAACTTGTGTAGCCTGTGCCTCCAACAGGATCTGCCTCATAACTGGGTGCAAAAGCAGCATCGGTTCCTTGCTTGAATCTTTGGAAGGCAAACCAGGCACAGCCAGCCTATTAATATCAAATAAAATTTATTAAAGTCAGAATTGAAAATATAATTAAAGATAAAATTCATGTTTCTTTAATATAAAACAGTATTTGAACTAATACAATTTCTCAACCCTGTATTGATGTTTTACATTGTCTATATAATTTTATGAATTTTATCTACCCAGGTAAAAATGGAGAAGAAGGAAAAGGCAATAGCACTCTGGACATTGTTCACTCCATAGTTGTCAAGCGGTGTTTCTGATTTGTTCCAAGCATTGGTTAAATAACAAAATCCAACGAAGTAGAGAAATGCCCAGAATCCTGAAAAGCTAAACACAAAAATTGAATATTTTATTTCATATAAAAACAGAATGTATATATACATTAATTAAGAAGTTACTATAAAATTCGTTTCCATATTTGTAACCTCGAAAATTGTATTCGTAAAATATAAAGCTTTTAAATTATTAATTCCGGTTCGATGAAAAAGTCGAATAAATATTTTAACTTCTTATTATTGCTAAATCGACATTTAATTAATATTAAAATTGACGTGATTTCATTTAAAACGTAATTTTATTTCTGAACTAAGATAATTAAGAATAAAGTTGGTAACAATACCCCAGGTCAAGAAGGACGAAATGCTTTCTGGTTTTAACTGAGGACATCTGCTCAAATAGGTATTCCCCGATTAGGAATCCGATGCTGGCAAGAAAGGCAAGAACTCCGATTCCTATTCCATAATTACAAGCATTGTGATCCTTGTTGTACAGACACACCTCCTCTCCTCCTTCTTCTGTAATGTATCCCTTGTTGCTTATGCATCCGAATACAATGATTGCAAAGAGCTGCAAAATTAAACAATGACACTGCGAATTTTTTAAGTTACTTAAACATAATAAGAATAAGTGTTCTATCAACGCTTAAAGTTTCGCGCCGTTTTCTTTATAACGTTTGTAAAAAAAAAAGATAGACGTAAATATCGAAATAATATATCCTACTCCTTAAAACAGATTTTTTAATTAATTCGTTTGAAATATTTGCATTCACAAGATATTTCTTTACATAAAATCGGATATAGGTCTGTAACTAGATCCATATCCGTTTGGCATAGGAATAGATCGAAGAAGAAAACTCTGAGAAATATGTATGCAATCAAAAGCACAAAGGAAATGCAATTACAAGACGTGGGAAGTATGATAAAAATAATTTATTTCCTTGTATATATAATTTACAGTAACAAAAAAGATATTTACAAAATAAATTCATTGCGTTAGTTAACATAACAGAAATAAAACACACCATTTATAAACAAATTAGGAATAACAATATGTCCGCAAATTGCGAACAATTGTTTAAATACTATCTTGTAAAGATTAATTTTGAAATTTTTTTCATAAGCTCATCAATTATGAATCATTTTAGAAGATTTTTGTTAAATGTTATACATTCAAAATAATTATGACCATCGGAATTCAATGCTTTTCAACTTTTTAATTCACGCGGTAACATAGAAAATCAATTAACAGACATTTTATCTTCTGAAACGATTTTCTGTATTCTGAGCTACAATTAGAATTCCATTAAAACCGTACGGAGTTTCCAACAAGAACGACGCCCGAAATCGATTTCGGTATCTTTAATATCTCATTTGCCTTAAAGGTTACAAATACCGAATCTTTTGAAAAACTTGAAAAATCTTCATAATCGAAATACTTCGAAATTCAATTTTGGTATAAGAATTATGCAGACGACACCGAAATTAGAACGAATATTATTGACGTTTCAGTGTATCCTAGTTAATTAAGTGTTACAACGAAATAAACTTGAACAAAACAATTATTAGTAATGATGACAATTGTACAAGATTATGGGGTGTATTGCGAGAATTCGCGAAAAATCAATAGAACCCCATCGTGTCGCGTTGGTGGAGGGGGTAGTGGTTCACCGTTTAAAATCAATGCTTGTCACATAAAATCGACATTTCCTTCCATTTACGAAGACGTTGTCTAGAGATGAGGTTAGGTGTTGGATTTTCAATGATATAACTTACCAAGCATACTCCTCTTAGGATGACTTGAGGCCTTTGAACGAAGGCAATGGGGTCGAAAGGGGCTCCTGCCTTTCCTCCACCGTACGCTCCACCGTCCATCTTACTAAGACTGAACTGAAATTTGAAAGCTCGAAGTTGATGGAAGCGCGCATGCGCTAGGTAAGGTTACCCTTTTTCTTCTCCCACCATCGAGCTCTTTTGGGGTGGATCCTCTTACAGGGGCGCTTCGCGCGGATGGAACGTCAATTAATCGAGAACTCGATCGGTTTCAATCGATTGGTCGTATTCAGTTGTACTGCTATTTTGTACTTGCATTTCATTTGTTTGGTTTATCTTTATCTAGCACGTGTTTGCGTTCTCGTGAACTTGTGTAAAATCATGTTCCTCTATTTTTCGAAATAATATAAAACTTAGAAAATGATTATATGATAAAACCAATAATAACATTGTCCAAAAGATACTTTAAATTAACTAATAGAAGATCAGAATATAATTATCTAAATATTATAATTTTAATTAAAAAATGTTACAGATAGGATTAGTATTTGTATGATAGCAATGATCATTGATCTGTAGATAGGTACTGTTCTAATCGAGATATTCAAGAATCGAATTTTCTTTATTTAAAACGATATTTCGTTCGTTTTTTTTTTTTATTTGAAATCGTACATAAGAAGAAAAGTAATTCTAGAAGTTTTAAATTAGCGGAATAGATAGTATATCAAATACTTCCTTAACCATTACATTAAATATGTCTTTAATGCTAGTGTTATTATGCCCATTCCACTTATCAAAATACAAAGTTGTAGAATGTTATTGCGTTTTGATTTCACTTCTGTCTGTAAAAATTGATATGAATCCAACTATATTAATTACATATTAATTTATTACAATTTGGAAATTAAAGACTATTGAAACATACCCCTAAAATTAATTCTTTCAATTCTGTAAGATTTTCCAGTGTTTTTTCAAATTCCAATAATGTTGCATCAATGGAAATGGGTAATATATCAGAAGCACTTAAACATTTGTTGGGATCAACAAATATATTGATTCTTCCTGTTAGTAGTCTTAATCGCCAATATGTCAGAAGTGGTAATATATTACTTAAATGTTGCTCACCAGAGGTAATTATTTCAGGGAAATCATTAAGTCTGAAAATGTTAATGATACTCTAGAATTCAAGAACCTATTAGATAATTTTTGAACCATGTTACTCAAGTCAAATAAATAAACCATAAATGTCTACCTGTCTTGAATACTTGTTTCTATTATATCAGATTCTCTTCTTATATTTAATGCCTTTTTTATTTCTTCAGCTTTCTGAGAATCAGCACCTACATTTATATTATTTAGATTAAAGATGTGTCTAAATATAAATTTTATTTTTATTTACCTAACATCATAAACTCCTCTATACTGAGCTGATGCAATGCATCAATTGATATATTTCTTTCCTTGCATGCAGGTATTAATTCAGATGCACCTAAGCCACGCAATAAAATAGCTGTTTGTTTAGTAAAACCGAAAGGATTACAGTAATTATCCATGACTTGAAATAATACTGAAAATAGAAGGTATCCAACACAGTAAGAATAAACATCTAAGTAACTTATTTCAAATAAATTAAAAAACTAAAGAGCACTGAAAGTTTACTAGATAGAGTTTTAGAGATTTTAAATATTGATTTAAGATATGTTCAACTGTGTAAGACTTCTTTAATATGCATAATTAAGGTCAATTTGAAAATGAAAATTCAAATAAACTCTTACCACCTACTGCATGAAATTAAAATTGTGTTAGTTTTGTAAAGAAACGCTTACTTAAGCTAATATTAATTTCTGAAATAGTGTTGTTATGCAATGTTTCTGTTTATAAATTTTTTATAACTTAACTGGTTTATATATATTTATGTGTGTTCAAACTTTTGTTTATTGAGATTGGTTAGAATGAATAAAGGAATGAATGATTGCATACATTGGAACATATACATACTGATACACCATGAACTATAACAAAAGCAATGAAAGTAATCATAAAGTATAATACCCTACACTTGTTCTACACTACCCTTGGCATACGTGCGGTGGAGAATAGTACCAAAGGCTTTAAGGGATCTTAAAATATCTGCCATCTTTGCATGTGTAGCGGTAGGCTCGACGCGCCATCTAGAATAACTAGGTTAAGATAAATGTAACTAGGTTAGAGTAAAATATAACTAGTCATTAGTATAGTTAATTTTAAGCCCTTAGGTTAAGTTAGTTGTACTCTATCCCACACATGTGTGGGACTATTCTATCACACTCGAAAATAACTGGACACGAGGTCGGAGTATGAAACAGGCTTTATTGCGTGTGGACCGCTACACTGCAACCTGCATCTTAATTGAGAAACTACACTTGAAATTTGAATTGTGGCAATCCAACCATCAAATTTTTAAAACTTGATGCACACCATATGTTGAACCACCAAAATCCGAATGTTAGCAATCTTTCTATGTACTTATTTTTGTAGATGCAATAATACATACGTATTTCACGTTTTACACGATTTTTCTGTCTTCCTTAGCTTCTACAAGCATTCCCGCCATTTTGTTGTTTTTACTCCTGTCTTAACATTGAATCAGCAGGTAATCAGAGCAAATCCAAGTAAGAACATATAGTTCTTACACGAGAAGAAGGCACCTCTCTCTGTGTTTACATTCCCCCTCTTACTAGTTGCGGCAATGGAATAGTCAAGGTGTCGTTTATTCGGTTATACATACTGGATACTATTCTGTTGAAATATATTCTTACATATTTCTATTATCATTGTTGAAACTATCTAATAAACCTAAGAACAACCAAAAAATGGATACTTTAGGTATCATCGACGTCACGTTGCCGGGACCGGCGTCTAGTCCAAAACAATTGCCAAAGAAATTTTCAATGGATAGAGAATTGAACACAACAATGCAAAGTTTGGAAAGTGGAACTAGTTATGCAGCTGACTATGTTATAAAGGAGGAGAAGGAACTACTAGAAGTATATTGAGAAAATTAATTGTTTGAAAAAAAGTTTAATTTTGTTTAATTTGTCATTATTTCCAGTCAGCGAACTATCATAACACAAATGATGAAATAAATTACGAACTTATATCACATGGGACAGAAGCTGTACAGAATTTATGTAACAATGAAGAAACATTGAATATACACAAAACATTTAATTCTGCATTCGGCTCAAAGAGTAATTTAACAATTATTTCTAAAAGGGACCAAATTGTTTCTATGATTGAAACAAATTCTGTAGTAGTGATTCGAGGACCAACTGGTTGTGGAAAAACTACTCAAGTACCACAGTTTATTTTAGACTCTTGTTGTGAGAAAAGGCAGCATTATAATATCATAGGTAACTTCATTTCATTATTAATATATATATTATTATGAAATTTTGAGAAAGCTGAATCTTGTTTTGGATTGAATAAAATGTTAATCTTAATATTTAACATGTCAGTTACACAGCCTAGACGGATTGCTGCTATAAGTATTGCAAAACGTGTTAGTGAGGAGAAAGATTGTCCTGTAGGTACCCTTGTTGGATATCAAGTTGGTTTGATAAATCACACATGCAAAGATACTCGTTTAACATTTTGCACAGCTGGTGTACTTCTACATAAATTGATAAATTACAAGAACATGTTAGATTATACACATGTTATAATTGATGAAGTTCATGAAAGGGACCAAGAGATGGATTTTCTTTTGCTTGTTGTACGGAAGTTATTGCGTACAAATTCACAGTTTGTCAAGGTGATATTAATGTCTGCAACATTCCAAGTGGAAACATTTGCAAAATACTTCTCTTCACCTGTGAGAGGCAAGCTTGTGCCAGCTCCTATTATTGACATTACAAAGAGAAGTTACTTTAACATGGCAATATATTATCTATGTCAACTGAGTTCATTGGGTCTGGTAAATATGAAATCTTTTTACAGTATATTAGAATAATTTGGTGGATTCAACTTAGTCCATTATATTTTATTTAGTTGCCTGAAATTTCTACAACAGAACCAACTATATCAAAGAAGATGATGGAGTTTTGTATAAATCTTATAAAATTTCTCGATGACATCGATATGCAGGCTGACGATGCAAAATACGATCTGGAAACGAAAGTTTATGAGAGACACGTGATTCTTGTATTTTTACCAGGAATTCATGAAATTGAAGAAATGCATAATTTGTTATCATTGCCAAAATACGAGCAAGCCAAGTGGGACATATTGGTACTGCATTCGTCGAGCGCAAACGTAGAACAGCAACGAATATTTCAGAAACCGCCTCATGGTTACCGTCGCATTATTCTATCTACGAACGTTGCTGAGAGCAGTATTACAGTACCTGATGTAAAATATGTAATTGATTTCTGTTTAACAAAGCAACTTGTTATCGATCCAAAGACAAACTTTCGATGCTTGGAGCTCACATGGGCAAGCAAGGCGAGTTGTAAGCAAAGAGCTGGTCGCACAGGCCGTGTAATGGACGGACGAGTATACAGACTAGTACCGCAAACATTTTACGAGTCTGTGCTCCCAAAAGAAGCAACTCCAGAAATATTGCGAGCACCTTTAGAAAACTTGGTGTTGAAGTCAAAGCTATTAGACATGGGAGAACCGAAAGCTATTTTAGCGCTATCTCTTAATCCTCCAGATCTCGCCAATTTGGAGAAATCGATACTGTTGTTGAAAGAGATTGGTGCGTTGGTTGACGAGTCCGACGAATTTCAACCTTTTGACGGGAAACTCACGGATCTTGGTCGGATAATGGCCAATCTCCCACTGGACGTACGTATAACAAAACTGATAATGCTAGGACACGTTTATAGTATCTTAAAGGACACGATTATCATTGCGGCCACTCTAGCTGCGAAAGATGTGTTCAACAGTCCGTTTCAACAGAAATTGTTGGCCTACGATGTTCGTGTTAACTGGGCAGCCGATTCTAGCAGCGACTGCATAGCATTTATGAATGTGTACAAAGTATGGATCTTAAACAAAGCGAATCGTACAATAAACAGCGATGCTACGGAAAAAAAATGGGCGTCAAGGAACTTTGTACAGATTAAAGTGCTGCGAGAGGTCAAGGCTCTGGTCACAGAATTAACGAAGAGATTAGAAAAGCTGGGAATAAAAGAGAGTGAGGGCATCAATAAAGTGGTATGGAAAAAAACAGAACAGCCAATTCTTTTAAAATTTGTTATCGCCGGGGCGTTCTATCCAAACTACTTCGTCAAGCATGTGCCGGACGTACAAGCTAACGAATATGCAGGAATCAAATTGTTAAATGGCTTGGACCCTTCTACAACGGTATATTTGCAAGGATGGCCTTCAAGACAGCCTGGGCTTCTCTATGCTAAAAGAATTCAAAAGATTTTGCAGCCACATGTGCTGCTTCCTGAGGACAAAATTAGAGTATCTTTCGACGTCTCGTCAAAAGTGTATATACAGTTTATACCTGATGAGTCGCAGAGAAATAATAATGGTAATGGTAATAACAATACTACGAGAAAAATTTCACAGTGTGTTTACAAAGCTATCAGAATGAGACAATGTAATATGTCACTGGAAATACCGATTCTGAATGAGGAGATCGCCATTGAAAGGGCAGAGAAAGAGAACTTGAGGAGAACACAGTACTTCACTTGCGCGAGCAATATCAAAAACCGTTTGAGGCCTCAATTACCAGGTTTACGATCATCTCGTATTCCTATAATACTACAGTATGTACGTATATATAAGAAAAAGTTGCAATACAAATTTAATTTTCAATCAATAAAATTAAATATTTTAACTAATAGCGTTAACTTCCAGGCGAAAAATCCCGGACAATTTTGGATACAAATCCGTGACCCCAGAGTTAAGAAAGACGTTAATCAAATAAAATTCATTATAGAAAAAAGCTTGAAATATTTAAATCCATTCGAAATAGTTCCGAAAAGTGGTACAATCGTGATTGCTCCATATGTATATAAGTCTTGCACATCGCATTTTCGGGCGATAGTGATGGATAGCATAACTTCGCCGGAAATCCTGGTACAAGTTTACTACTTGGATTACGGTTATTCGGGCGAGTGTCGTCTTTCCGATCTAAGACGCGTCGACAACACCACACTCGCTGATTTTCCTGCGTTAGCCATCGAATGCGTTTTAGCCAAAACACAACCGTCTATAATTGATAATTTGGATGGCAATTGGTCGGAAGCAGCATCTGACTTTTTCTGGATGTTGGTGCACAAACCAGGCTTCCTGTACGGCGACATATATTCTATTGTAAACGGTGTCATGGCGTTAGAAGTGATATTACAGATCGATGGGGAGGAATTCAGTATCAATCAGTCATTGATTGACAAAGGTTTCGCAAGTGAAAAAGAAGAGGGCTATTTCTCGCGGTTTAATCACAAATTACGAATGCAACAGGCGAACATGTCTGACGAACAGTGTTATCATCATGAATTGTTACAATATAACCAGGATTACGCTGAAAACGTTTATCCAAATTCACCGAACGTTTCTGAGTGCCATACATCGGTAAATTTACGAGGGCCGTTCTCGCCCTTAGAAATCGAGTTGAAATATCTCTCTGTAACCGGTAGAGGCAAGAAAGTAAATATGGCCATAAACTCCGTGAACGCCGTTCTGCTAGACACTGAACCAGAGGATTCTTCTCAGCGTCTTCTTGTAGCGGGAGCTGTATCTCAAAGCGCTTATAGCAACAATCTAACATTGTACAACACAACGTTGATGCCACGTCTTCCTGGTCTGACCGGATTAATCGGGCTGATATTTGCTCCATCCATAGAACTTCGACGCAACACGTGTGGGACTCGTTACATAGGCGCGTTGTGCGGACTGGGATTTAATTCTCGTACCAAAAAAAGTCTGTTCCCAGAGCACGACTTAGAGCTTCAGTTCGACGCTGAGATTACCATAGACGATCTGCAATACGTGAGTAATTTCTTAATAATCAATGTCATGTTGTACTTGTAAATTATTTGTAATTCACATAACATTTATTATATGAGAAAAATTTAAAGTAATTTTTTTCCATATAACAAACAGTTAAGTAGTTTAAAGTAATTTGAAACTGATCATCTACTATATCTTTTAATTTAATTCTATTATACTCCGCTTGCTCATTTTCTTGCTTTAAATATTTGGTTTGTTCACCAGATAAACAGATTGCGGCATTGGATGAATATTGGTATGCAAATCAATTACCAATCTGAAGGCTTTGATAACATGGAAGAGATCATAATTTGCCAGACCAGAATAAAAGCCACGTTTCTCAAACTAATCGGTAAAACAAGAAAACCTCAAACGCTTGAGATGATTAATAACTTCAATACATGGAATCTGTACGATGATTTCTTATATCTACATCCTAATAAAACGTCTCTGATTGATAATAATATATTTAAGTTGCACAATGCATTGGAACTGGAAGAGACCAATCAATTAAACGAAATTATAGAACACGTGAAGAAGTTACGGGCGTTGATAATGGAGTAAGTGATAAACAAATGAAAATCCTTATTTGTTAATACATGAATCATTAAGATATGTTTTTTTTTAATATCACAGAAATCCGAGGAATTCTGAAAACACTAACATACTGTGTAAAGTATGCGACGTGGAACTAATCGATACACGCGATCTTCGCAGTCACATATTCACTATCACTCACAGAGAGAAAGAAAAGAAATTAGGTATTCAGTTTTAATTAATTGCGATCGAACGATGGGGTGCATTTAGTGATAAAGACGGTATTATTATTATTACGTTCGTTTATGAACATGTTAAGGTCTGCAAAGACTGTAATTATGTTAAATTTTTACACATAAATATAATATTTTTTCTATTTCAACTTTAAAATATGAATAGTTATGTTTTTGAGTTCAAACATTTAATAATAATATTTTTATAAAGTTACAACACGAAATAAAAGTACAGTCGTGGCCATATACTTAAAACCGTTTAAAAAACGATATAACTTTTCCAAAATTAGACTTCCATTTTCTTAGATGATAAGAGGATAATGACTGTAACACTATTTTTGTTTGTATAATACTATTTTTCTATTTTGTTATTACTTGAAATGACAATAAAAATAAGAAACATGTTACCCAATTTTGTTATCCGAGCCCATAAAAGAAATTTACAACACGTTATGTGGATCTCGGTAACTTACATTTATTGCCCACCTCCAGGTCGCAGCTTTATCCATAAGCGAGGGTTGATACAGTAATGGGTCCTATTCTTGCACACATTTGTCCTGATTAAATGTGTAGTAAAATAATGGAGATGCGCGCGCCAGCTTAGGGAGTAAGAAAAGCGGACAGGAGTAGGTCCCATTACTAGCTGAAAATACCTTTGTCATCCCTGGGGTTGATCATTAAATGGTTGAGGGTGGCTAAAATAACTACCTTTTTATTATGTGACATGTAGAAAGCAAAAACCTGGTAATTATAAATTAAAAACACAGTATTTGTAATGTTACTTAATAAATTAATTTAATTTAAAAAGGGGATTCTCAGAAAAAATAAAAGTGTAAAGGATTATTAAATTCATATAAAACTGATACAATATTTCTGTTATATTTTTCATTGAACACGTTGCACAAATTGCAGTTATTTTGATTCTAAAACAAAATTATAAAATTAATTATGTATGACCATCCTTATTAATCTATTTATCTAGTACAGTTCACTCTACTCTAAATTACCTTAATCTAGGCTTAAAGCTGCAGATTTGAGTATTTAAATCAATATAAGCATGAGAGCTTGTATGTAATATAATATGAAAAGTAACACCTTAACGTTAACATATCTTTATCACATCACATACCGTATTGATCAAATTAATACACAATTATTGTACACAATAAACAACGGGGTAATTGAAGTTGTTCTTTAATAAACATCTATTATAAACTTATGTTTCTTTCAAATTGCTTTTGAAGAAGAATGGTCTATGTTTTCCAACATATTTATCTAAGTTTCATGTTTAAATTTTATTGTTAAAGTAAACTTTGAAATTTAACAAGTGATTAGATTATTATTTAACTTGTAACACTGGTTGATGGAACTATAATGAGTATATGATAAATTGATCTTCTACTACACACTTGTCTGCATATAAAAATGTTGTCACAGAACAGCCTGAAAAGAATATTACAATCACGGAATCATTCAGTTTGGCGTTTGTTCGCAGTTCTACTTCTGCATAATATATATATATAATATCCTAATATATTGTATTCGTTGTTATTACACATATTTACAATACAACATATAATCTGGAACAGACTATACTTCAGACGGCATCTAATCGTCTACGGCTAATTCGGGCGAGCAATTCTCTGTGCCTACAAAAATATGTGTTTCATGCTATTGGAATTATTTTGGAAAGAAAATTAAATTCGATTGTCTACAGTTTAGACTCTAAACTCTAAACGATGATCCCCGTCGCCGTAATAAAACAAAATATTCGCAGGTTTAGTCTGTGATCATTTGAAATTAAATTAATATTTTCGATAGGATATAGAAATAGTAATAATAGTATATAATTTTGCACAACAGAATTAATATTAAAAAGAATATAATTTAAGACTTATTTTAATAAAGATCACTGCAACTCATCTGAAATATAGAATAAAATATACAAATGGAGAATAAACAATCAATTTGGAGTTTTAAATATAAATGAATCCACACTAGTTAAAGCTGTCAACTGTTTTCCTGAAAACATACTCAAAGTTAATTTTGCGAAATAAAATTTGCAACATGAGGAATTATCGAAAGTAAACTTAAAAAAATCTTATTAGGATATAACATTTCATATATCTTATTTTATCAATTCGACATTATTTGTTAAAGCGAACATAGTAAAATAATAATAGCTTATATAATAATGTAGTAAATTCTATGAAGTACTTCACCCTTTTAATTTAGAATACGTTTAACTTAATAAAATAATTAATATCAATAAATGTACCAGTGTGAAGACATTTATAACCTGATCATGCAATTTTTTACTCATGGAAAAATTTAATTTAGACAATAATTTATGAATTTCCATATTCCATATGGAACTATTCCATATTCATTTAATAATTTATAATAATTACTTGGCTTTATATTACCTAGTTTAACGTTTTAAATCATTTTTCAATAATTATAAAGTTTCCATATTTAATGACTCAAAATATTAGAAGCATTTTATTTTCATGTAGGAATCACTCGTTTCTAATTACACTGTCATAAAACATCTATTAACAAGATCAGTTATAATTTTACACATTTTTCGGTACTAAAGTAAACAATCCTTTATAACATATAAAAAGGCTAAAAAAAATTATCATAAACAAATAATTGATAGTCAATTGAAACAGTAGCTACATAATTTGATGTATAGCATTATAAAATTAGCAAATTCTTACAAAATAAATAATCGAAATAATATAAAAGTAAATGACACAAATAGAACAGTATAATTTCCTTACTAAACTGAAATGTTATGTAATTGTACAATTACTTAATTACTTAAATATCAGATAACTGGTATTAAAATAAATAATAACAACTTACTGATTGAATATTAGTAACTGATAACTAACTTAAATGTTAATTAAATAATTAATAATTATGTTAGTTTTTATATTGCTTACTACAGCACCAATGTATAATGTCAGTAAAGTACTGTTAGTTTATTATAATGTATAAAGAAATCTACAATTTTATTTTCAAAATTATTGTTATGTTTTGTACAATTGTACAAAAGAAATGAACAGATACCATTTTCAATTTGAAAATTATTACCATCCAATACTAATTAAAATATGGAAAACTGATTGAATACTTGTTTAATTATTAATTATTTATTCGTGCGTACTTGTAATTAATTACGCAATTAATTACTTATATATTGACACTAACTTCGTTGTGTAATTAATTACACTGATAAATTAATGAGCCTACATTTCAGAATAGGATAAATCAGTCGGTTAAAAAAAATTAAAAAAATTTATTAGTTGTTGGAAGAAAATAAATTTCGTCATAAACAGAAAATATGAGAGAAATTACCTCAGTATTTTAGTTACCATAATATTATTTTTTGTAGTCCTTAACAGTATCATTTCTGTTGTGTTTTACCACAGGACGGCATACACTTGAATCTAACATCAAAGTTAATTTGTTCAGAAAGGTAAGACATATTGTCATCTTCCTTCTGTGTGTCCTCTTTATGTTCCTCTTCTATCTTCATCTCCTCTTCATCATTTTCATCCTCTTCATCCTCATCTTGCTCAAGTAATTGTTTTCGAGCCATTTGGACTACTTGCCACTCTCGATAATGATGTTTTCTTTTTGCTTCAAATGCTTTCCTTTTTTCTAAAATAATGATAAATGAATTGAAACGTTTTCTTCTACTACGTTTTTCAAATATATAATGTAGTTAACTTCCATTCAATAACTTTCTATTTTTTGATTACCTAGTACCATTACTAAAATTTTAGAGTTGTACATTATTATATAATATTTATGTATTTGTAATAAGTAATTCATTATTTACCCCTCTCTTCAGGTGTTTCTTTTTCATCTTCATCTTCACTTGATTCTTCAAATATTTTTGGCTTACTGCTACCAGCCAACCTATGTACATTAATTAAGACAGTCTATAAATTTTGTTTATATCAAACATTAAAACTGAACTTAGTAAATTAGTACTATTGAAAATTTAAATTCAATCTCTTCAGTCATATATTCGAATACTGTACAAGTGCATATAAAATTTATACATAAATGTACAAGGAGTAAAGTAACATTTTATTATTCATACTCACTTGGCTGCAACTGCATTAGAGTCTAACTGATCGAATTCAAATTCACCTTGCAGACCTTCATAATTATATGGAGTTTTTGGTTCATCAATTTTCATATGACCATAATCTTTCTCTGCTGGATGCAATGTTGCTATGATGTTCATTTCATCCCATTTTGTTTCTTTAGGTGGTCTATAATAATAGTTGTAATAGATATAATATCAGTTTTATTTAAAGCAACATGATATAATGAATTAAAATATCATGTATATACTTCTTTTAATTCTAATGAAATTTGATTAAGTGAAGAAGATAGAATAAACTCTGTACATATACAAATGTACAAAATTATTCTAACATTATGTAATCAAATAAAATTAAAGATTTGGATTGTGACTATGGTTTATCGGCACACAACATCTTGTTCTTTCAATACATTCTTATTGACGACTATAACTATCATTAGTTGCTGGATATTAAAAATAAAAAATATAACAAATCGATGGTAAATTACAATTATAATTTGACATTGATTAAACCAATATATATGAAGTTAAGCTACTTAACATTAACATAACACACAATTTACCTAACCTTAAAAAACAAATCCAGACTTAACTTTAAATAACTAATTATTAAAAAACATAAGAATAGCCTTTGTTGTATATTCCTTTATAATAATAAAACTTACCATATTTTCTACGCGACACTATAAATTAAAAACAAATAATTGATATATAATAAAAACTCTTACCTAGATATATCTGGATTATCGAAACTGCTGGATGATTTTAAAATTCCTTTCGTTGGTCGTTTCGAAAGATTTTCTGCCATTTTGAGATAAATTGATTCACAGTTGATAATTATAAAACATGACGGTTCTTCGAAAAGTTAATTTTTCGTTCCAACGTTTTTGCTCAAATTAGAAGGCAATCAGGCTAAGAATTGTTTACAAGTGATGACAATTAGCCACCTTAAAAATTTTCAGTTTAGATCATAAAATTACGAGCTGTGATTGGTGCCATGTTGCACAACACGTTGCACACCGGAAAATATTTCGAATGTATACATTACTTTATAACAAATCAACGAATTTGAAATGATTAACTAGAACATTTGAATCATCACTTCTATCACAATTTCACTATGGAAGTATTGCATTACTCGTATGTTCATACGTTTTTATTATATAATTACTTAGTCAATAATGAAATTAAGAAGTTTCTATAATACTGAGAATCTTTATATACGTATCATTAGATGTCTACAATGTAGCTCACCAAATAAGTTGTAAAACGTAAATGGATTATTTTATTGCCAACACAAACTTTGAAGAAACTTTTTCAGTCATCACTAAATTGCTAGTAAATTTTCAAGAAATTGTATTACGTGTGTACATACTTTGTTGTATTCTTACGATATTATTTTAAATAAAATGTTTTCTGTATAAACAATACATCTCGTATGGAAATTAATTATTAAAAGATTAATATTTCATCTACGCTTTTTACTATGCTTTGACATATACATAACAAATGTATTATACATAGAAAAAAAACAAGATATGTATAAGTAGATATAAATAAATAAATATGCATTGAAAAGCATATATATATACACACACATATATATTATACTGATATTTTAGAATTCAATTTGCATAAACATATACATATGTACAACCAAATAAAAGTATATGAATATCCAACATACGTATGTGCAAAGTATCCATTTTGTTTCCAATTTTAAGATAAAAAATGACTAATAAAAAATAAATCGCAAATAATCTGTGTTTTTTAAATTGATTTTGTGCAAGTCTCCTTCATTTGCTATCTTTTAAAATGTAAAATGTGCATACGTTATGTTGAAAATGTAAAAACAAATTTCTATGTAGTTATGCACTGATTGAGAAAAAATATATACATAGATATACACTTTATGCTTAAATACTTATGATTTGTTTATATCATTTTAATTAGATGTATATAATAATTATATTGAATGTCAAATTTGTGTATTTTGTGTAAATTTGATTATGACCTCCATATCTATGTAACGATGGATCGTATTTCAACATATCGATGTATCGAATCTGAAACATTTATCGATGTGTACATAGGTACATATGTATTGTACATATGTACATCTTCTTCACTACACATGCCACCTAAATGTTAATAAAACGGAAAATATTGAGAGAGCTTGAGCTCGAAGTTTAAATAAACATTTGAACGTTAGAAATACGCTTGGTAATTAAATGTGCCCTGAAACTAATGTGATGTCGTCTGTGTGTGATGGCGGGTAAAGAGTTAGTAGGCTATCAACAGCAGTTTGTTGAAGAGATTAACTACGATGAAATTGAAACAGAGCAGGTATTGTAATTTACAGTAATATCTCCAATTTATTGAAGAAACTGATCCTTTATCTTTTTTATTATTTGTCATAATGTTTATAAAATATTGATCAATTTGTATATTTAAAATTTTTAGGATTTATCTTTATTAATGAAAATTTTCACGTTTAAAACATAACCTAGACAGTTTTTATAGACTTTTCAAGTAAATTGTTGCTACTGACGAAGATTGATTGACCTTTGGCATTGGTATTTTGATAATAATATACGAGGAGTATTATTTGTTAAAGAATATGATTGGTTAAAAAGATTGTAATTTGTATTCTATTTTAATAAATAGTTCAATATTGATATTACAAAAATAATATTTTTTATTGTTGTATAAATTTAAGTAACTATTTTTGTCTTATTTTTCCTAATTAATTCTAAATGTTGGAATGAATTTTTAGATTAAATCACTCTTATTAAGATTAAGTAGAATTAAAATATATATGACATCATATATTATCCTTAAATTAATCTTTCTTATGCAGATAGTTGGAAAAGGTTCTTTTGGAGTAGTATGGAAAGGAAAATGGAAAGGGCAATATGTTGCTGTAAAGTACATCAATTCAGAAGGTGAAAGAAAGGCCTTTACAGTGGAAGTTAGACAATTATCAAGGGTTGTGCATCCTAATATTGTTAAATTATATGGTGCCTGTACTAAAAATCCAGTCTGCTTAGTGATGGAATATGCGGAAGGAGGATCCTTATACAATGGTGTTTTTCATTGTTTCATTTTTATGATATTTAACAGTACTAGGTTCTTATTACTATTTGTAACTTAATGTATATATTACAGTTTTACATTGTAACCCTCAGCCACAATATACTGCAGGTCATGCAATGAGTTGGGCTTTGCAGTGTGCTCGTGGTGTTGCATATCTTCACAATATGAAACCAAAGCCTTTAATTCACAGGTAAATTCAATTCAACTTCTTCCTTGAAATGGTAGTACAACCTAAGAAAAGATGAATGTACAAGGCTAAATAAGTGAAAAATTACTTTAATATTGGACTACCTATTCAGAGATACATGTTGTGTTATTTAAAAATTCAATTTTTGATTGTAACAATTATTGAAAATTATTTGTAATATTTTTAGGGACTTAAAACCACCAAATTTGTTACTAGTGTTGGGTGGACAGACTCTTAAAATTTGTGACTTTGGCACAGCTTGTGACTTAAACACATACATGACAAACAATAAAGGCTCTGCTGCTTGGATGGCTCCAGAAGTATTTGAAGGCTATAAATATACAGAAAAGTGTGACGTATTTAGTTGGGGTGTCATTCTATGGGAGATATTATCAAGGAAGAAACCATTTGATCAAATTGGTGGTTCAGCTTACAGAATAATGTGGGCAGTGCACATGGGACAAAGACCTCCTTTGATTGAAGGCTGTCCAAAACCAATTGAAGATCTTATGACTAGGTAATTATTATAATTGATGTAAATTTATTTACAGTTCCATAAAAGCATATTGAAAATAATTTATAAAGCAAAATATATTTTTTTGTTATTTATTTTATGTTCTGTTAATTGAACATAATGACTATGGTAAATAGATGTTAAAAATATTATTTGTTTTTTATTATAATAGTTTAATTAAAGTATTCCATGATTAGTAATTGTATTTTTACACTATGGAACTATTACAATACTAATATAGTAAATTTTGTATTTCATTATTTTGTAATTCAATTTGTTTGAATACCAAAAGATAGTAGAATTGATAGTATAGACCGAAATTGTTAGTAATATATTTACATTTACATAGTTGAACAAACAACACTTTATGCTCATACATTAATAGACATTACATTTCAGAATGAATGCGTGAATGAAACCTGATCTTCTTATTTAACTCTGCATTCAAAGACTGTTTATATTATGTTTGTTTACATTGTGGTTGTATAGTTCATCTGTCAGTAGTGTCAAATTGATAAGTTTGACACTTTTTATTTTCCAATGAGCAACAAAATATATTTTATACTTCTCACTTTCACTTGTCATTGGTAGGCATACAAATAGAGAAGTTTGGGATAGAAATAGGAAAATGTATATTGTAATAAACAATTCATTAAATTGTTTGAGAAATATGTTAAGAAACAACAGATAGGTGCTAAAATACATCATTTCAATTACGTATTATTATAATTATAAATTTTATAAAATATCAGATGCTATAATATGTTACTAATTTCCTCCAAATTACGTTAAGAAAATCGTTTAAATGTAGTGCTTGATATACAGTTTCTTCTGTAGTTCTGTATCTTCTTTACACAGTTCGATATCTTGCTTATCACAGGTTGTGATCGCACCAGTGAATAGTATCCTTACAATTTCTCACTTACACTGTGCCCGTCTTGCTGTTAACAAACGTATAGTACATTCTAAAGGGATGAATGTTTTTCTTCACGAATATAAACAATCCATAATTGAAGTCGATCTTCACAACAATATAGACATTGAAAACAGGATACTCTGGTGGCAGGCTTTAACACATTTTCTGATTGTCCACAAAATGTGATGGTGGAAACTTCATTCGCTCTGAGATTATTTCGTATCTTTATTTAGGGTTTTTCTAAATTTCTTCTTATGAATTTTAGGTTTTATCCTAGATGAGGGTGAAGATTGGGGCACATAGTTCATCATAAAATATTCATTAAAGAAATTGGGGTCTTTGTAGCAACTATGGATTCTCCTTTGGAACAGCGATCTACTCTTTCATCCTCTTCCATGTTTAGGCACTGGGAGCAAAGTTTAGTGGTAAGTGAAACTGTCTTCAATGATTCTTGTCCATTATGGATTTCATCAAGTCTAATGACTACTTTCCCTTTCGTTTTTCTCTTGATGATAGAATGTTAGATGGAATAACATTCTTTCTTAAATTGTTGTCCACGTCAGTGCAAATCGAAACATTGTGTGAAATTTTATGATTGCTCCCAGTTATTTTCTCATTCATTTTTCTGATAATAAAATATGGAAGGGAAAGTGTTGTACTTAGGAAGTCAGAGGAAATAAATAAAAGATAAATTAGGGAATATTTTGTCAGGTGTATTACTCAAATACAATGATAGATAATCGTTTAGGAAGGCATTAGTATAGTTATTGTTATTTTATATTGGTTTTATTATTGATGCATTCACATAAGGTACTTTTTAGTAAACTGTATGTTACTCATTTCATTTTGTATGCAAAAACAGTTATGGAATATATGGGTAATTGATATGCTCGTAAGAGTAATATAAGATGTTCAACTATGTGTAGGAAATATGTAATAAATAACTGCGCATGTCGGCACTTTTTAAAACTTTAATATTAATTTATAGCTATGTTGGACTAAAAGTGCCACTATATTTGGGAAACTCTCTCCTATCTTTCAAAGTGGATTAGAACTTTCTAACGTTATCACTTTTCATACAATACCTCATTTTTGTCGAAAATTCTGGGCTTTTACAGAAGCTCCTGTTTTTCGAAAACCGAGGGAGATGGAGCAATTCGTTTTCCGGAATTCTGATTTAAGGAGTGAAACTCTACAAGAATCTTATAGTGGCTGTAGGGAGTCAGAAAAAAGTTTGAATTTGTCTGATAGTGCTATGTACAATAAATTTTGAACTATACGAGCACAATGTATACTTTTTGTAATGTATGCACTTGTAATCTAGATAGCAAAATGCGTTCGCGCAGTACAATTTGTCTCTTATTCGATCAAAAAGAAACATTTTATTTTTTCAGGTGTTGGCATAAGTCTCCTGAAGAGAGACCATCAATGGATACTGTAGTAGAAATAATGACAACATTGTCACAATTTTTCAGTGGTCATTTGGAACCGGTCGAATATTCTGCCAGTATGTATATTTTAAGTTTGATGAAGTTTTTAAAAATAATTAATTAATTACTCGATTTAAAATGAATACCCTTATGTGCATATCTTAATTTGAATATTTATTACTCTCTAGGTATTGAATCAGAAGAAGTTAATGATAACCATGTCCCTAAAGATGATACCTTAGATGTATCTGGTACCTTAGATTCTCAAATAAATGGATATACTCCTAATGGTACAATTAGAGCAAATGCTCCCAAAGAAACAACGAAACTTCCAAATGGGAAAGATAATCTATCAAATCCTTTCCGTAATAGTTGTAAAAATAATTCGTTAGATAACGCATGCAGTAAAAAGCTTCAAAACAAACATTTTCCGCCGCTTCATATTGAATGCGATCAGGTTAGCACCTAATACATTGAATTGATTAATTACTACATATATTAGTTAATAAATTAACACTTTAATAATTAAACAACATTGAAAAGCTTATCAGTTCTAAACTTACTTAGAAGACTATATTTATGAAAATTAGTTTAGTATATACTCACAAATTTATATTTAAATATTTTTGTACTTGGAATTACAGAATAGCTGGGAATTACCATGCCCTGATCCACATATAGACTCTCCGGTTCTGAGAACAAAAAACACTGTCCAGAGTGAGTAAATTTGGTTGTATACTATCTATATTTGTTTCCCAGTACTACTTTCTAATTTGTTGCAGTTTTTTATTTGTTTATATTAACAAATGATTAAAGCTTATAATTTTAACATTTTTTAATGTTATCAATAAGTGTTTCAATCGCCTTCAGATGATCTCGAAATTAATTTATTGTTTTGTTGTGCAAGATACCTTCAAGGTCATAACCCAGATATTTCTGAAAGAATTTTGACACTTGTTAAAAGATATAATGGAAACATTACATAATTTCATGTTAAAAGATCTCGATAGTTTCGAAAAAAATCATCAACAAGTTTTTCACAATGGTTTTGCTCCGAATCTTTATCGTATCATTGAAAACAAAGAAGATGGTTATTCAAAAATCTTGCTGAAGTTTCTAATTTAACACAGTATAGTGTAAATGTTATTTATTAATCAGTTTGCGGTTGTTGTATAGTTACCAAGGGAGGAGAACTCGTCTGAAGCGAGAGCTCCGAATTTGTGACTCACCGCGATAGTACTCTAATCCCAAAATAACATTCTCCGTATGATCCACAAAACTTTGCTTTCAGTGGGGAATGTGTACGCCCAGACCTATTGTCGTCATTTAAGAACATTATCGAATACTTAAAATTAATGATTATAGTTATTTTTGTATGAACTATAACTTAAAAAATATTTAATTGTCAATGCAACTGCACATGTACTAACTGAATGTAACTCCATGTTATTATTATCAAAGCAATTTACATCTTATAAATGTTAACTTCTATCTCTTAGAGAAAGTATGCATATAACAATATTATTTGTAAACAATTTAAGCATGTCACCTAGTATGATACGGTTTTCCCGTGAGGAATTCCTTAGGAGTTCGTCGATCGGTGACATCTACCCTGGCAAAGGGCCCGCGAAAACAGCCACATTGTGCGACTTCACTAAATTTAACTGCCAACTAATTGCCAGAACTTGTTCCTGATTGACACCTATTGACAGTTATAAAGGTCACACTCCATAAAGCTCAAAGTAGAAAAAAAGAATAGTGAATAAAAACAAAGGAGTGTTTATATATACTTAAACTATCATTAAATGAATTGCTTCATTAAAATAATAGATCACATTACCATTATTTTCATAAAATGAAAGAGAAGGTCACAGACTGTATTAATATGTTTTGCAAAAGAAACATAACATTAATATCTTCAAGTTTTACAATGAAGTTACAGAAAGAGATAAAGTAAAGTACAAGAAACTCTACTAATGGTTCTACTCAGCAAAATGGATAGTAAAGTGGGGAGTAGTTTTGAATAAAACAGTCTCTTTTAATACTGACATTATTTTTCTACATAGTGTCTTCAATTATTTTTCTTACAATGTGACAACCGAATCCAGGTTGTATATGGGACGCGTTTGGTCTTCAACGGTTTCTCCTCCAATCGTTTACCACGAAAATCGAAATTTTGACCTAATACAACCCTGAAGATGAATTAAGAACCGAAGAACCGTATTTTCTTCTTGGCTCATGATTGCACATCTTGTCTGGTGGGGGATACCTCGAAGCAGGTGTGGCTGACTCACCAGGCCCAATATAGATGCACGTTTGTTTAGTGCTCTCCCGACACACCATCAAGAACGACGGTCTTTCCTTCTCTTTCTTCTTTTTTCCCCTATCACCTATATTAACGGAAATTACAATTTTTATAAAAAAAAGTCGTCTTCTGTATACCGCCTTCTTGTCATTGTTAGACCGGTCATCTTCTTGGTTCGATTCCGTGTTGTTCGTGAATGTTGATCGCTGTGACATCCTTCATGTGAGAACCTTGCCTGATTTTATTATGAACGAAGCCTTGATAGGCTTCAACATTTGGAAATGTGTGAGGAATATCCGAACATCGTCACCACGGACACCCTAAAACGGTGCTGGGTTTTATTGCGTTAGTACTTTTGCTTGCCTTTTTTCTTATTATCAGCACAGATGGGGTGGTTTGGAGTAGAATAAATAGGGAGACACGGATAAATTGAAATTTTCATCTTCTTTTCAGCTGTTTTCAATTCTTTTATATATTATTCTGTTATATGTATGAGCAATTCAGTGTTTGATACATAGATAAAAATGTATGATTAAAATTTCATGTTCTAAGCAAGTTGTAACTATTTGAAGTTTTAACATGTGCATTAAAAAATTATTATTAATTATTAGGTAACAGCACAACCAATGAAGATTTGGACAATGTTTATCGCTTATTGGATGCTGACTTGAGACCACTCACACCAGATCAAACATGTGAGAGATCAAAAGAAATTTTTGAAGAACATAAGCAGCTTGCCCAAGAGTATTTAAAAGTTCAAACAGAAATAGCTCTCTTGGGGCAACACAAAAACGAAATGCTTAAAAATTTAACTTTAGACAGTCTAAGGCAGCAGGAAGAACTTAGAAAACTTGAAGATGAGAAGGTGAGTTTATTTATTGACATAAATTGAAGATGAGAGAGGCTAATAAGTTCTTCAAATTGTAGGAATCTTTAATCAAGCTGTATCGAAATTTGAAACGGCAATTAGAAATAATGAAAAATCAAAGAATGAATAATACCTTGAATGCACAAATGGTGGGTCCCACAGTTTCAGGGAATAATGGATGGTTTGTGATACCATGTCAAGATCCTTCGAGACACTCCTGAACATCTACATTATTCACTATATAGAAAAGCAATAAGCTCTTGCGTATTTCTCAATCAACAATAAACAAGAAGAATTGATCATCTCTGGGTATGGCTAGAGTGATTAAAGAAAATAAGGAAAAAGAATCGACTTCAAAGAAAGAAGCTTTAAGTTTGCACATAAGATATCTAAACAGTTTTGATTAAATACTAAATTACTGCTTTCTTGCATTTGATTGAGACAACCGTTAAGATTTCGAAAACATTTATAGGAAGCTCTAATATTTTTCATAAAAACAGTATGAAAAATAAGTTTTATTATGTCATCCATATTTATTGTAATTATTCCAAGTTTTTAATGGATTTGTTTCAGACTAACGATACATAAGTGTTTCGTGGAAAAATGTTTTATATATGTACTTTGCTAAAAATTTTTATGAAGAATTTTATTTTAAATAGAATTATAAATGCATTTTACTTTTGCAATGTTTTAAAATATCACTGTATTGTTTTTAATAGCTAATAATATGACAAGTCCCAATATTATATCGGTTAAAGTACAATTGAACTCGTAGAATACTGTGTATATTAAATAAGTAATAAAGTGGCACTTTACGTGTCTTGTGCCTCATTTTGCACAATGTAGGTGAAACATGTGAAAACAATTAATTTTGTGCAACACCTGAAAAATTAGTACCTTATTGCATAATTGGTAATTCATAATAGTTATTAACAGGAATTAGATAACAGTCTGCGACATAGTGAATAGTACAGGTTATTTATATAAGTTTTAACTGTGGTAAAATTAAGAATGTATCTTACCATTATTTTACTGTTTAATTACTATCAACCGGCAATTCAATCTCGTCATTACAATTAGTTTACACAGTCACCTATTGAATTACTGATACAGTTATAAAGTATTAATAATTATATTTATTTTGAATTGTTTCTTTACTTTAAAGAAAGCATGTACCTATTAACTAAATATGAGTATAATTGAAGACTTGAATTTTTGTCCTCCACATCAAATAAATAAATAATTTTTTATTTTATAATTATTCTCAATGCGAATACCTATTGCATATCTTGAATCTAATTCATAACGGTAGGCAAAACAATTGTTAAAAGTTGAAGCACCTAATTATACGACTTTAAATAATAGAAAACATTGATAACTAATTCATTACTGACCGATTTTTAATAAATGTTTACTTATATGTGGAGAAACAATATTCGCGACAAAATTGTTTTTGTATTTCTTCTATGTCTAACTATATATATTTTGTTCTACTTGCCTATGGGGCTTTTTGATGTTTATAAAGAAAACTTCATTAACGATGATGCAATTCCTTTTTCTATTTTTGTATATGTTTATAGATCCCGAAGATAATCTTAAACAATTTGTAAACTGTAATTTAAGAATTTTACAATTGAATTATAGCATGTACAAAATTTCATTTTTTATAATTTGTATTTCATGTTTTGAGTTTTTTTTATAAAAACTGACCTTATTAATAAACAGTGTGATTACTACAGATCTCTTTTAATTTTTGATTTAAAAAAACTCATCAAAATTAAAATTACTAATTGCAAAAATTAACAAGCGTCGTACACCTTTTATTATCTCTGCAAGCTCCATTTTGTGAAAACGTAAACAAAGATATTAGATTCAATGCAGAATTACTTTAACTAATTACTAACTTTTTACAAAAATATTACCAAGTACGATATGAAATCGATTAATATATGAGAATTAACAAGCTTTTGATTCTTTGACTATATTTACTAACATTGAAACATATACCTAATTTAAGTAAGTCAAGTATTAAAACATTAATATCTTGGAAATTAGTAAAGAATGTCTAGGGTAGCGGAATGAACGCGACATCCTTGGTAGTGGCTGGGACTGAATTATTATACTGAGAAGTATACAGTACTTGAAGAAACGGTAGAATACTTTTCAAAGAATGCTTGAAAGAAGAAGAAAAGAAATAGTTTATTATGATGGTCAAATATGATTGGAGATATTAATATATAAAAATAATAGGAAAGATAGAAGTACTAGGTGAAAAAGGAGAAACAAAAAATGCATTCTTCGTTTTATGATATAGATCTTTGCTACGAAATTTAGATTAATTTAGCTTCATAATAGAAATTTATATAAGATAATGTACACCATCAAGGACAGAGTTGAAAAGATAAATTGCAAAATTATATAAGTATAATTATCTGAATGGGACACGTCTATATATTGTATAAAAATATAAATATTAAGGTATACGTAAGCGTGAATGCCACGGAATTCTTTAGAAAGGGATATAAAGTGTTAAAAATCGGACGATCTATCAGATAAACCCAGCGTGAAAACACCGTTTGCGGGACAGATAGCATCGCGTGCTACTTTTGGTGGTGCAATACATCGCACTCCAAATCTGGACAGGTGACAGCCGCGGCGCTTCGATAAATAGCTTGCGGATCGAATCTGGCGATCTCTAATGGGGGTGGGCAGTAACTGGCGGTTCCAGCGTAAAAAGAATAATTAAGAAATATCGGAAGGGAAGGGCGGAGAGACGTGATGAACGATAAGCGAAGCAAGACAGCAGCCCTCGATGATAACGTGGAAAAACGTGAACGTACGATGCGCACGCACCCATCGGTGCCAGAACGTACGTGCATGGAGGGCAAAGGGGGTGAAAACGGAAGCTCGCGTAGATAGGGAGGGTGCAGTCGCCTCAGACGTCTGCTAGGCCCTAACACTTTGCGTCAGACCTTCCTTTTAAGCTTTCCGTTCTCGTTCGGTTGCACCTTCGATTATTCTCCCTTTTGGCGACCATCAACGATGGCTCTCGATGCCACCGAGAAAAGTTACATTCTGGACGCCAGGAACACCTACGAGGATGTGAGTAAGACAATTGTGCGTTCGCTCGATCCGTCGAATCCGAATTTTCCATCGTACACCGATCATTCGCCACGCAAGACAACACGATCCTATTTAACAGACAGTATCTCAGATTATTTTACTGAATCCACTAATGATCGACAGATCGAGATCGGTGAACACGGAGAGTTTCGCATCTATTTGAATGACTAAAACGAACGGAGTAATTCGATTACTGGCAACAGAAGATATTGCCGTGATCCGGTATTCGAAGTGAGCCGCGCGACAAACGCTAGTCAAGAATCGGTTAGTGGATTTCTACAATCGGATGATCCATTATTATACCTCTCGAAGATTGATTAGATTGCGTACGCTGATTGAACGGTGATAATCAGGCCGGGAGTGTAGTAGTAGACAGCGTTGGAATTTCATGGAGGTGTTAATAGCGGTGCCGGTGGCCGAGACTGGTATTCCAAGAAGTTGACCTCGTGATTCGCAACCCTTTTATGAATATTTTGAAGTAGGTTGAAATCGACATTGGTGGTCCTGAAACGAAAGATTAATTAACTTCTGGGTTACTTTGTGTTTTTTTTTTCATTAGAACGATTGATAAACTTTAATAGAGATTTTTCTGGGAATGTATAATATTATATAATAAAGAACAAACAGTGTAGTTAGAAAAATTTTTTCTATGTAGTTTCGACAGTTATGACGAAGATGAAACATGATGAGAATTTCTCTCGTTACGAAGTATTCTTGACTATGCTATTGCAACAAAGGAGAAAAATCTATAACTCATCGTACGTCTATATACATAGATATTATTCGCCTATGCGTTTCCATCTTTTACCGATAAGCAAAAGTGTTCACATTTTATGAGCGAGGAAATAAACAGTGTCGTAGTCGTTGTATTTGTTAATTGGACAAACAATTTCACGCATTTGTGACGTGGTTTTCTTGAATTGTTTAACAAGGTAGTTTGTGTTGATCTTTCTCGGACAAAAGCTTGAATGGAGAATACAAATATATGTTTCATTCGAGCTTCTGTTTAGTTACACAGTTTGTGGTTGATAAAACATTATTCATTCTAATCATCGCTTGTAAAGATCGTTTTATAATTATTATTAACATAATGCCAAACATTGTAAAGGGACCTATCTATTCTTTGCCTCAGTTGATTTAGAAAAAAAGATTGTGATAATATTACAGAGCGTAAAATTATTGTCAATTTTGATTCTAAATAGGGTGGCAGTCTCGGTTCAGAGGAATCTTATGATGACATGAGACAATTGGTCGGGGTAAGAGAGAATTAATTAACTGACTAGGAACCGATAGTAACTAGCATGAATTTGTTTTGCTGGCACGTTTAAAAAAGGCACAGTTGCATGATTTAATATTATAATCTATCCTATCATTCTCTGAATTATTTTATATAATTTGCATTCGTTAATCAGCTTTGATAAGATATGCGTATGCATTAAACAATTCTTCTAATATGTGTGTACGGCCAGCTTATTTACGGTTGATTATAATTTGAACGATATAATTTTGTCTACGATAGATTGAACAATCATTGAGTTGTTCGAAATTGCTCGATTCCGTGGGATGTTTTCTTTTTTAGAAACAATAGTGACTCGCGATGCGTTAAGGTGAGCGTTTTACAGCAATGCATAATCGATCGTTCACGTTGTTGTCAGTCTCTCAGTACCGTTTCTGTTTCCTCAAACCCTTTATTATTTCTGGGTACATATAAAATCTAATTCCGTAGGACAAGAAGGAAGAGTCTGGAAAATTCAATAGTCTACCTCTGGCCAGTTTTAATTTTATCAACTCTATTATCGGCAGTGGTGTTATTGGTAATTTGGCCACGTGATCGAACAATAATTCTTAAACGTCGAAATTAGATTGACCATTATACAATCTCATCGGTTTGTTACAAATTTATTATTAAATGGTATGCAATATATATGTTTGGATCGATGAATGGGGAATAACAGAGAATAAATATATTAAAACGAGACACACTGTACATTGGCTTGAGTCATAAACAGAGTACGGGTAATTTTTGTGAATCACATTCGTAGAAATTAATCTTTTAAATTAGGCTTTCGGGAAAAACAACTACTTCTTGTTAAAAGCTCTGGTATGTTGCGAATAACGTAATGAGAACTCCCGTTAAGTAAAAAAAATAGGCAACGATTTTCAATTCTTTTTTTGGCGAAGACTTAATTGACCTTTAGCCACTGTGTGCTCTTCACTGCTAATACAATTGGAAATGGTTCTAGACTTAGTGCAATGGAAAAAATAAATAAAGGGAGCTAGTAAAAGAAGTTCGTGTTTGCTTGTGCAGTTGAAATTAAATCTTTTGAGTCCTTGCGAATTTCAAGATATCTTGTAGCTTCGATTTTTAAAACAAACCCTTCAGTTTTAATTACCACTCGGCTCGATAGTTTCGAGTGAAGAATGATTCGATGGAATTCATTTATCAAAATGATAATCTTATCCGCTACGCGTTAAAATGGGATCACGGTTGTTGAATGCGAACATATCGTATAATTATAATCATCGGCTGGTACAACCGAGAAGTGAATATACTTTGTTAGCAATTAAACAATGAGTAAAAACAATGAAATTCTAACGTTCTTTTAACTATCTAATTGCATTCATTTGTGTCATAATATAGTTATGCCAATATTTTTTTTATAAATACATAAAGCATATAATAGAAACTTTTGTCGTGTTTCATTCAAGCAAAGAAAAAATATATAGTACTAAAAGAATCTCCGCAATTTATAGTCTTGATATTTAGAAATAACACACAAGACAAAATTCTTACAGTAAGTAGAATTGGCGATTACTGGACAGACGAGGTAGCAACGCTATCGCGTGTATTCATAAAGTCCCAGTCCCTGATGCTTATCTTGTCGTAACTTCAATGAACACTAATTATTAAATGCTAACGATAAATATTAATAACGATTATTTATAAACCCATTTGTGACTGCTAAACTCCATAATAATATTAAATATTTTATAAAAAGAAGATAACACAGTTAGCGTAAGCGATCAATTACTTCATGCGATATTACATCAAAAAAATAAAAATGGAAGCCGTTTATAAGGCAAGGTAACATTCTCACAAATTGTCATAGTTGTTTAATCGTTACAAAAGCGCAATTTTTGATATAATTAAATTCTCACAGGTAAAACTAATTTCGACGTTTAAAGATTATAACAATGTAGCTATAACTGATAAAAAAATTGCACTGGATTTTATAACGAACACTTTCTAGGCATACCCTACGCCCTCCATCAAGCTGGATTCGGTCTTGGTATCGCATTACTGGTAGTGGTAGCTGGCCTGACTGATTACTCTTTAATTTTGATGGTCAGAAGTGGTCACATCTGCGGCGAGATGAGCTACCAAGGTTTAATGAGGGCTAGCTTCGGTCGTACCGGATTTTATATTCTCACAACTTTACAGTTTTTTTATCCATTCATAGGTAAATACAAATTTCATGGCAATCTTTAAATTAAAAACTTAGTATCTTGACTTTGTATTATTAACAATAATTTATTGTTCCGATTATGAGAATCTATTAATATATCAATTAAAATTCTATTGTGAATGTGCGACTGTTACCGTCACTCATTCATAAACTCGATGACGCAATTCATTGATACTTAAATGGTGGTAGTATCAACGCCCACGCGGGAAACTAAACACCGTAACAGTTTATTGAAGTAATATTTAATCGTTCACATTTATCGATCATGAGGTCACGATGTAGCCTCGCAAGACGATCTTTAGTACTCAAAATTGTACATGGAAAATTGTTTAACCGATGACAAGTGTAACGCGAAGAATTAGCCCCCACGTAAATAAAATACGAACTTTCAGAAGATAAAGTTAAAGTATAAAGGGGGTGCGCGCGTTTACACAGTATAGGGATCGTTAATGGCCCGAATTAAGCCTTTTGTTCCTTCCAGCAATGGTCTCTTATAACGTTGTTGTCGGCGACACGGTCACGAAGGTTTTAATAAGGGTAACGGGAATGAGCGAGACGAGCATCTTCGCTCACCGACAAGTGGTCATCTTCTTCGCGACGGTCTTCATTACAATACCGCTGTGTCTTTACCGAAACGTTGCTCGTTTGGCCAAGATCTCCTTTCTCTCGCTCGTCTGTGTCGGGTTCATTCTGTTGGCGATTTTAATCCGAATGGGTACGATGGCCTCAATTGTGTGAGTATCTCCTATAAGTAAGATTGGCATACTGCAGTTACATTATAATTTATTGATCTCTTAAATATACGGAGTGGAGCAGAAACATTCGCACGGATAAATAGCAAAAATAAGAATTGCTATTTCTCTTAAATGTTTTACTGATCGTTTAACGATCGTTTTTTACTTTCTCAGATTTGTTAATTGAAAATATAAATAATAGAGGATGTAATTTATCCTATGTTATTTTCATTTTCAAGCAACATATCTCAGAAAGGAAAAAATATATCTATCCACTATCAATCTATTTTTTAATTCAAATATCACCTATGCCCGCAGTACACGCATGCTCGTTATTACCAATACGTGTTTCTAAATACTTTCTATCTTCACAAAATTTTTTCAATTTTCTTGTATTATTTTATAATATTGCATTTAATATTACCTGGTGGTATTCAGGGGGGAAAGTGCAGACACTGTATCTAATTGTAAGAGAGTTATTTAAAATTTAAAACTTCCGATAAAAGACAGTGTGTTTTATAAGCTTCAAGAGTAGTTTGTAATAGCTTCTTAACTACCGGTTATAAATTTTGATTTACGAATCGGCTGATTATAATTTCCGGTATAAAAGTTTGTTTTACGGGAATATCGAAAGAGTCTTCATGCTTTTATAGGCCAAGTCAAGAAGATAGCTGGCGATTCGCGAACTTTCCCGGCATAGTGCCATCCGTCGGGATTATGGCATTCGCCTTCATGTGCCACCATAATACGTTCCTCATCTACGAGTCTATAGAGAGGGCTACCCAACAGAAATGGGACGTCGTCACTCATTGGTCTCTTTTCACCTCATTCTTGATTGCTGCAGCGTTTGGAATTATCGGGTACGCGACGTTCACTTCATACGTTCAGGGTGATCTCATGGAGAATTATTGCTGGGACGACGATCTAATGAACTTTGCTAGGGTGATGTTCAGTGGAACCATTTTGCTGACATTCCCGATCGAATGTTTCGTGACGAGGGAGGTAAGTCATTGATCTCTGTTTATACGTTTTCAAAATTAGCTTAATCTATACCCCATCAATTTTATACGTTCATAGTATGCGCTGTATAATAGCTAGTAAAATATAATCATCCGATTATGAATTTTGTGCGGGTACTCGGGTATCTAGGGTATTTACTATGACTTTATTAGCATCCTTTCAAATCCTTATCACAATACCGCGAGAACGTTCGAAATATTGCTTCCTCGAACACTATTTTATTGATGTATACCTTTAAATTAAGAACGAATGACACAAATTATGAATGACGAATCCTTAAAAATATTCGTACCTCATGGTTACCTATACGAGACTTGTTCTATTAAAGTTGATCGTTACCTTCTTTACAACGACTGGTGGAATTCTATTCAATTTATGTTGACTCGATTGTGGTTAAAAATAAATCATTATTCCTGGAACAATAAAAAAGTGAACCATTATGTATATTATATTACACTATATTAAGTATATTATTCCTCCAATAATTAAGAAACTCACCTACAATTGAGAAACTTGAATCGTATTACGAAAAACAAGCTCTAGATGTCTACCGTGTAATAATAAATAAGAAAGTTTCTAGTATCATATTTCCCCTTGGGCAGAAATAGCCTATCCGAAGTTAGGAAATAAATCTTACTCCGTGCGAGAAACTTTAGGAGACTTGGTACTTTCGTTTCACAGGTGATCTTAACAGCCATCAAAGGAACGGATGAGTTGGAGGATCACACGGCGTACATTCCCAACTCGGACCGGAAGTACCTGATCATCACGTTAACGATCGTTGTGGTGGCTTACCTGATTTCAATGTCGACAGACTGTCTGGGTCTAGTCCTCGAATTGAACGGTATCTTGGCGGCTGTACCATTAGCCTACGTCCTTCCTGGACTCTGCTACCTCAAACTCGAAGAGGGACCAGTCCTCTCCTCCAAGAAGCTTCCTGCTCTCGGTCTGATGACTGTCGGCGTATTCGCCGCTGTTTCCGGTCTGTTGTTGTTGATCTTGAACAGCGGTACCTCCGGCTCCTGCGTGCACGGAAAGGTAATGCCATATTGTATCGAGAGTTCAAACAGCACGAGCTGGAACACGACCGTCAAGAGTACCAATTCGATCTAAGTTCCTGGCCGTTGGAAGGGTGTCATTGATAGTCCCGGAGCAGGTACTTTTTGTACAAGAGAAATCGGGTCCTGGAACAGAAATGGGGATCGTAAAGTCGCTGCTGCGAAGTCGTGTCGTGGCTCGGTTTCTCTGTTTCGCGATTCGGACGTAACCGCGGGGTGAAATGCAAAACACTCAGAGAAGCACAGACTTGCTAAATTCAAATCAAAATGAAAATCAAACAGTACTTTTCTTTCACTTCTAACTACGCTAGCGTTCACCCCTGGTAGATAGTATCTGGTAAAGATCGTCGTCTCCGGAAAACGTACGCGACTTTATTTATTCGCTAAATGCTTAATGGGAAAATTGATCAGGTGTTCAATAGTTTTATCGCCGACCGTTTCAATGTACGTATTTCTTTACCGTTAAAATGCAATACAGACAATGCAAGATAAAAAGGAAAGAAATACAACAGAGAGATTCTCATTTTGAATGGCTTTGCGCATTATTCGAGGCGAACACGCAAATATTCACTTGCTTGGATACTTTCTGCCAAGGGGTTAGTGTTCATCGCAACAGAATGGAATCGAAGGGAATAGAAATAGAGTTGTATGTTAAATGAAAGTAAAGTTTATGGCAAAAGTTTAGACACAATGTACCTTAAAGATTTATAGGCATCTATCTGTTGAATTTGCCAGCGTTTATCTTGTTGAACGTGTGAAATTGAATATTTTTTTAATGAAGATTATAGACAATATTGTATTATAGAACTTTTGTTAAACCGATTTATTTTCCGAGGGAACTCATTTGATAATATTTTTCGAGCAAGCTAACGTGGAACGTATCGGTAAGACCTACACGTTTTTATTACTAATTTTACACATTCCTTTCTACCATTTCTTCCGACAGGCTGAGACAGTCGTGTTCTCCAACTAATTCAAGCTTCTTTGTTATGCACACAGTACCCAGTAAAAGTAACCCTTTAAGGGTGTATCCTTTAAGGGCGATTTGTTCTAAAAAGGAATAGACACTTCCACCGCTTCCACAACTTCTCCATTTATAAATTGCTTACTTGACTGTGTTGTTGACTGGAATTTACGCGTACCTGGAATGGAATATTATAATAATTAACCGAATAGAAAAGTAATACAATATTTGACTGGCTGAAATAAACGTACGATCCGGTATTGTATAATTCGGTTTACCGAATTACAATTGCCGACGAGACTCGAGAGGAAGTTATTGCGAAGAACTCACTCATGATTTACGCGAGCTCGGTGCTTCTAATGATTTATAGGCGTTCCTTATCGGCAGTATTAAATTGAACTGCATTTAATACGTATCGATAAGCATAGCTGCCAGCAAATAGATGTTCAGAGATATAAATCAAAATTCGAGAAACGGCATCCGCTTTTCTTTCGAGACGAATCGACAAACAAAACTTCGACGAATTTAACGAGAAGAAAGTATTTGTTTCTGTGATCGACTACTACGGATTCAACGCGAGACAATTCGAGATCTACGAAAACTTCGAAATCTGTTCTACGTTTTCGGGGATGCTGACTTTCGGTTGGCAGGAGAACAATGGGGCCGAGAAGCACGAGATGAACTCAATGTAACCGAAATTATTATTCGTCGATAAGAATACTCATTATGAATAAATAACAAATAATATTAAGCTGTTACTGACACTATTTTTCGAATCTTTATCGTAGGGGCATATATAATGTGAACAAAGTAAAGGTTAGTGTACCGCGATTTTGTATTAAAAAAAAAATATAACCAATGAGAATGATTATTTCGTATTCCTTTGAATACAGACTATAACATCTAGTTCTCGATTTCCACGGTTCCAGTTCGACACGCGAATCGGAAATACGCAAAAATTTGATTGCAAATTGTCCTCACGCCATGAAAATACTATAACCCTGGATTAGGTGTATCAACGAATTAATCTATAGCTCTTTTTACTAATTTCAATCCTTAATTCCGAGAAAAAGCTCTTGCTGGCGTATTAAAAAACAGCGGTTTGGTACACCTAATACATATAAAATAAATATGTTTCGATTGGATTAAAACGTAGCTAAAAATGTATTCTGAAAAACGATTGCTCTTTGCAGTCGCTTGTTATTTAGTTAGGTAATGATAACTGTAATATTTATGTTAATAAACGTGTGTTTCTTTTTTTAATACAAAATCAAGTTATTTGCTTTCTGAAAAAGATTTAGGTGTAACAAAATAAGTGTATAAGGATGTTTTGCTCGACGGTGCAATTCGGAAATGGTGCATTGGAAAACCTGGAATAATGAGATTCATGTTTTTCTTTTTCTTTTAAAAAGAGTGACAAAGACATTTCTCTTTCGGCTCTCCTGGATTTCAGAAAGTCATTACGTCACTGCACCATCGAACCGTTTGAACACAATGTATTAGGCCTAATAAGTATTAATTACTGCAAAGAAATGCTAATTATTAGAAGAGAAAATAAAAAAAAACAACAATCAGAGACCACGATAATGAAAGTATTTAACTAAAGTTTCATATGGGAATGATTCATCTATTTAAACGTTCCAGTCGATGTGTTTATGGTAAAAAGGTTCACATAAAATTCTACCGGGTGTCCGTGCATTTGTATATAGTATATTTATGAGTGTATCTATGTGTGTATTTAACTCTTTGCCTATATACATAGATTATAGATATATAAAATACTCTACCACCTCGTGAATGAAGGTATTACGTTTCAAAAAGCTTTCTAACATGTAAGACACGTTGGGGTCCCGAAAAAATTAATGCCAATCTTATCCAAAAAATGGCGGAGTTCTTGCAGATACTTCCACAGAAGATAGAACACGTTCTGACGTTTATTAAATGCTTCCATCAGTATTAACAAGAAACCGCTGTTTTATGTTACACCATGAATTTTTAGATCTTCAAACCGCGGAGATTAAGAACATGTAATACTTTTATTCACGTCACTATACAAGACCCTGAACATTCGAAACGAGCTGGCACTGCAGCCAATTTTCTCGATAATAAGTCCGCACAGAATTTTTATATCGATCTGATAGCGACACTTTCCCGTGTTTCGATTCTCTTCGCCGTTCGTGTGTACGCGAGTAACCGAGACGAATCATAAAAATTTCCGATTTCTCGAAGTAGCACTCTTCCTGCAATAAAGTTGAGTAGCTTTCACGTAGCAGGCATCTTAAATACCGCGACGAGAACTTCGCGATCCATCGCCGCTTCCTACGCGTTTTCTTCCAAGCATAACAGAGAAACTCTCTAACGAAGCGAACAGTAACAGGTTTTAGATAATTTTATAATATTCCCGAGAGCTGACTAACTTTCGCGAATCGAAAACCCGCGCGGCTTAAATATCACCGTGAAAAAGAGTGAAATCCCTTAGGAATTGCAGTTTCGACCGCCATGGGAATTACAGCACGAGGGTCGAAAATGTATCTTGCGGGCACTCGGTAATCCTTTAACCGGAAACGAAAGTCGAATGTCGAGGGCTAGTAAGAAGGACAGTGAGAGAACAAACCGTCATTGATGACAATCGTGAATTGCTGACCAAGGGAACCAAAACAAAAACCACGGAACGAACAGGCGATATTCCACAAGTTCCACGGGGAAGTTTCAATGATCGGCGAAATGAAACAGGTTCCTAAATCTATCGATACTTGAGTCTCTCGTTTATACACGCGAACATATTTTTCTATGATTGATTTTCTATCCTCTTTCGTAATTAACTACTTACGCAAGTATTGTACAACTGATTTAATCTTTTTAGATCCTCTCGACTGTCGAATGGTGGATGTTAGAGAATTTTAGATCCGCGATAAAGCTTATTATCCAGAGATAAAAGTAATCTTCCCTAACATATTATGCCTTGGCACCGTAGATTTTGTTCCGAAAAATTTGTTCTGTTTACCGGCTAAAACAGATATTTTCGAATCTTCTGGTCGTCATGTAAAATGTGTTTTTCATCTCAGCTATGCCGTTAAACTAATGATTTCGTGTGCCTCCTTTGAACATTTGTCTTATCAATTCAAAGATACATTTTTCTCCCAATGCATACACTGATCTGCAAGCACACAGAATAAGCACAAGAAAATAATGCCACAAGATATACATTGTACATAGCCGGCCATTTTCCGAATTAATCGCGCGGTGCAATAATTGATTGTGATGTAACCCGATAGGTGTAAAGGATTCCTTGGGACACGTATTTTTCTTCCAGAGAATAAGAACAGAGCGCAAATGCTTTATTTTTTACTGAGACGAACACAGAGATTCATTATTTTTAGCAAGACTGTAATATAAGGGTGATCCAGAAATGATTAACACTTAATTATTTTTGAAACTAAAAGAGATAGATGGTAGTCGAAAACTGTCTTAAAAAATTACGATCGCTACGATTTGAAGAATTTATAAGTGGTAATTATTTCTGATTTACCTTATTCATAGATACGTTGCGATTTAATAGATTAATAGCGTATCTAAAGACTCTACCTTTGTTATATATCTGTGGTATACTATATTTAACGTCGACGAGACACGCGGAAGCTCTATTACACCATGATAATGAACACGACTCGAAGACGCAATATTAGACTACCAAATAGTCAACTAGCTGACAATTTTCGATTATTCGAACACTATCGCTTTAATGGGGAAAAAAAACAAACCTCAATGATTGTACAAAATCGAAAGCATAGCAGAATCTGAGTATAGCATTTAGTAGCGTTTTTGCGAAAGACTTGGTACAATTCTCATTCGAGTATATCGGCCAGAACGCAGCATTAATTATTCTAATTGTAAGTGCGAGTACTTTGAATGGAGAATGTAATTGAGACCAGAATTTCATCGGTGATATAAATGTATAGATACAAACTATTAACGTTACTGTTAATGATTAACAACGTTGGACGCGACTCTATAAAATATACCGATATCCATACTATCACAACTAAATAGTCTGCGGTCATTTATGCGAATTCTCGTTTACATAGACCATGCTATAAAATTTAGAAACAGATTAAAATTGATTTTGCCCAAACCGAAGACATTTCATTTGCATGTCATATCTATTATAAATCTATGTCTTATAACCGCAGTCTAATTATAAATGAATTTCTTATTTCTGGAAAAATCGTTTACGTTTAAATAGCAGCTCGACATATATAGACACAAGAATTATTATAAATAGTAGGTGAAGACGTCAAGGACATTTAAAGGTCATCCTACAGGTCTTTCAATTTATTTATTAATTTCTGTATCTGCTCAGGTTGCTTTTGAAGCTAATCTAAGAACAACGTTCCATAAGCGAGTGGGAAAATGTTTAACATACTACAAATCGTCAAATGGTGTTCAGACAATAGATGAATTATTGTTATTTTTCTGTTTAAGTCGTTCAATAAAGTAAGACAATATAGACAAATTTGCTACATGTAATTTAACCTTTAACGGACTATTTAAATCAATTTGACGCGATTTAGGATCGCAACTTCTACAAAATGAATCAAATTTACCCAGTTATTACATTATTTGGATAGGATATCAGGGTTGTATAAACTGCAATGACCTTAAAATATCCTTGATTTTAGATTTTCCGTGTCCACTCAAATTCTTTATTTTTAAAAGAATATTCACTTAAAACTTAAGTGCGCTCGTATGCACGCATATTTTACGGCGGCAATTACATACACTGTACACCTTATATTAGCGAAACAAGAAATAATTGTGATTACAGACGATTACGTCGAGACGTAAAAAAACATATTTTACCTTCATCGGTAGATTCATCCAGCATTATGAATTTTTCGATAAAGAATTATTCCGTAAATATTGTTTCGGGCATCGCACGAAATTTTCATGCTAATGCCACTGTGATACTTTATCCGTTTCGTATAGGACTCGTATACGCGGCGAGTGTATCGATCTTTATACATATATTTTTATATTACAGTCTTTGTAGTCGGACTTAATTAGAATTACTTGCAATTATTTTTGAATTGCAATAACGCTGTAAAACGTGACCTCTGAACTTGATCTTTAAAATTTGTTCACAGGCGTTCGAACAATTCTGTGCAAATTGTTACACTTAATATGAATTCGCCTGTCGATTAATTAATAATTACTATTTGACATGGATCTGGACAAAAATTGCACTGTAACAGAAAAAAAACATATGACAATATACATATGACTCAAGTAACTGAAATGGCAACTGACTTGTGAAGACACAACTGCTTATGAGAAACAAATAATTCTGTCCACTCGATTAAAAATTTTAATATAGAGGGTGTCCCAAAAATTATTGTACAAGTGAGAAATTAAAATAATTCAATTAGAATATCATTTACGTACTTCGACGAGGTTACTTATTATTAATCTTCACTGCTCACACTGTATACAAATTTCATATGGCGTACATGAAATGCGCACTAGACATTCAAACGGCTATCAAGGTTAAACTACTTATTGTTTCGGGTTCGAAAAATTAAAAGATATTCTTCAGACATTATAAAATAAAGATTAATAGCGATTTTCTTGAAATTATCATTTAAGCGTAGTAAAAAAATAGGAAAAGTTTCATGCATACCGGTTTGTTCATGTTTGTGCGCGGCACGAATCTAGAACGTACGCCTCTCTTTCCGCCCCCCCGCCCGTCGAAGCTAAGTTCCGTTCGCTCGTCTATTCGCGCCAGCTGATCTCGTTTCGCATTGGTCAATGTTTTTTTTTTAATAATTTGCAAGCAAAGTCGCGGATTGTATTTTTTTCTCCAAATAACCTCAGGAGTTCCTCATTTTCCGCTTGTACAATAATTTTGGGATACCCTGTATTTAATAAAGAATTTTGAAAATGTCGTTAAATGCATTAAGTTTAATAATTTGTACACTCTGTGGACATTTATGCTAATGTTTATTTATAGAATAATTACTCGTTTGTCTAAGTTCAATTTTGTCACAGTTCCATTTCTTAAAATGGATGTTGATTATAGACTGCGGACCTTTATATACATATTCATAGCCGATAAAAATCAAAAAGATTTAATAACTAAAAAATGTTAACGAAATGCAATACAATCTTCTCTTTGAAATGTTAACAGTAAGCTATAACTTTGTAAGGGCATCCGCAGTCTACTGATTTAACATTTCAGTGCATACATACAATATGATTTATACGTTGATCCTCAGTTTCGATTTAATTTCTCGAATGAATGAACTTCATCTTAGAACTCATGAATATGGAAATGAAATTTTGATCGACGATCAACATGTTTATCGTTTACACACTACATTTAATAAATAAAATATGATTAGCAATAAGTTATGATTTTATTTTAATCTCATGATAATTTCGAACAATTATTATTGTTCAAATTATCATTGTTCGAAAGTCCACATTAGATATGTATCTAGTCGAATATATGCACACTATACCTTAGACATTTAAATTGCGATCGAATCTTTCATTTAATCTTTAGGAAAAGAAATGCTTTATATTTTCGATTAAATATGTTTTACGACTAAAAGAAAATATAGAGAACCGTATGTATAGTCGGTGACGGATATTTGAATTTAAATAACATGCGCATGTGTATCAGATACGACTGTCAACGTGACAGCATTATGTACTATCATTTAAAAAAGTACACATACCCAATGTGCATTGACGTGCATTGGTTTAATACGATGCAAATTAATACAGCTATTTTTTAGTCATGCTATGTTTGATAGACAAATCTATTAATCATTCTTATATTCATGTTCTTCGTCAATATTGGAGATATAAGTTTTTAGGAAAAACGATTTTTTATTGTTTAATCATATCCTATGGTAGACATACCTGTTGAATGTACATTGCAGTTCCATTTCTTTACCTAGTGTTTGATTATTAATATTCTACAAATACAATGTTATTTGAAAATTCAAATTATGATCCTAATTTGAATTTTGTTTTTATTACAGAAACATTAAAATTGTAATCCCAAAATCCTTAAATAAATGCAACTGTATTTACTCTGTGATACGTGTACAGACCGTATACTACTTGTATATGTTTTGTTGAAAATTGTCTATACTCAAAATCTACTGTAACATTAACTGCACTTGAGTAATAAATTCAAACGAATAAAAAACGAGAAGTATTTCACATCATAATGTGACATTTGTTTTCCTTGATGTCTTCCATAATGTATTTATAGACTTTTATGTTTATTTTTCAAGATGAAAAAATAATTTGTTGCTTCTTGTAGACTATACACAGAGATTAGTGGGGTAATTATATGTGCTCATATAGTACTAGAAAAATTATAAAAAAATTAAGATTACTGCACAAAGTTGTGTGTGAAGCGTATTTAGTTGACAACAAAAACATTACCGTGTAGTTGAACCAACAAATAGCTTAATATTTATTCTTGTACATATTCAAGCCAAAAAATAATTCATACAAATCAAAATATTTATATGTATCGCATAACGCAAATTTCTTGTTAAACAGTGTTATGATATGACTTCGATTTTACTAATTGATTAATAGTAATTGATTAATAGTAATTATTAAAATCAACTGTGCATACATACAATGCACAATAACATAAGATGCCTTATAGACACTTTACTTTTTACCGATTAAATTATTCTTTTATTATAAAAATATTATTCTATCTAACTGTTTGACCTTTAGATATTAAAAATCAATGAATTATCAAATCCTTCTGTAACAATTTCACAAATATATAGCTAAAACTCGATTATAACGCATAATAAATCCATTCAGTATAAAAAATGTCAAAAACATCCTCGGTTTCCGAGGAGGGGAGTTCGAGTCTTAGCTTTGACTTCCAAATGCATTAAAATGGAAATTTCGAAAAAGAATCAGCTAATTGATCCATGTGAGAAGACTTACGAAGACAAGTGCCGAATTTGTTTAAAAGGAGCTGTTGAAATTTGTGAACTATTTCGAAATGGAGACGCTATTCCTCGTAAACTTATGGCTGTTGCTTCCGTACAGGTTAGTTCGCCACTCTTTTAATCATAATAACAATACAAAAACGAGTTTTTCGTAACTTCGATCATTTCGTTTACGCATTCTTTAATATTTCATGTTGTACATTCTGTATGATTATTGAACAAGTTTTAGGATTGATGTAATTTGTGCTATTTACTCCAAATGACTGAAGCTAACAAGAGTGGATAGCAACTATATAATTTGAAATTTTGAACAGATGCAATTTAAAAAAAATCACTGTGTTTTCGAATTAGAATTCACTGTATTCCTTCAACTGTTTTATTACGAAACAATTGTTCAGATAATATGCTGTAAGCAACTTTCTGTTTTAAAACTTTTTACTACTTATTGTGTGTTGTAAATATTAATTTATAGCAAACATTTTCAGGATTTGTACAGTATCTGTATCTTTATGTGCAAGTGTAATATATTAAGTTTTGTACATAATAATTTTTTTTATATTTACTACTTGCATTATTATAATATCTACTAAATATCTTTAGGTCAAAATTTATTATTTGAGCTAAAGTAGTTTACTTTGATAATTGTGGTAAAATGTATATTTATAAATTTTTAATTTCTAATGGCCATTATGATAACAAATTTGTTATGTTTTTAGGTAGAGGAAGGAGATGGTTTACCACCAGTGATCTGTTTGCCTTGTAATCAACGTTTGGATGAGTCCTATGATTTTAAGTGTCAAATACAAAGTGCAGATGAGAAACTCCGTCAAATTCTGAAATTAAAAGCTTCTTCCAATAACTCAGGTAGCAGTGCCAGTATAGTTACAGCAATAATCGCTGATGTGATATCTAGTGTAATATCTTCTGAAAAGGAGAACACAGAAAAACAAGAGGTGTGTCCTACAAACTTTTGTCCGGATAATTTTTGTTTCACGAAGGACGATACCTCCTTTTGTTTAAACACAGAAAGAAACTTATTTTGCTATGACAGAGAAACACAAAGTCAATTATGTAGTACAGAAGAGAAAAAAAGCTCTCATGATGTAAATGATTATAAAACTCTTTTAGAGGATCCTTTAGAACAAAGTAATTCAATTAAACAAGAATTGTCTCTATATGATGAAAATAAGGAACATAATGAAATAAATAATTCTGTAGAACAAGTTAGTCCAGTGAAACACGAAGAATTACATTTATACCATGAACATGTGCAACAAAATAAAAATAATTTCTTTAAAGTTGATGTAAATAATGTGGAAGTATCAGAAGACCAACGAATGTTGGATGAAGCATTGAAAATAGAGAGTGTACAAGATGATGAAGAAAAGCCTCTTATATCACGCACAACCAGAATACGATGTACTCAGTGCATCAAATCCTTCCATACAAACGTGGCCTTACAGAGGCATCTCATGATACATAAAAAGAAAACTAAATTACGATATGTTTGTTACGTTTGTGATAAACAGTATTCTACTCATGCAAAAGTGAAAAATCATGTTGCAATTTGTCATAAAAAGGATGATGTTGATGAAACAAGAGTTAGTTGTGAACAAGTAAAAGAAGAAGTAAATATACAAGAAAGAAGAATTAATAATATTCAAGTAAGTATATATAAATTTTTTAAATGTTGTTATAGAAACTCATATTTTATTATTCTATGTTATCTGTACTACACTCACTTTGAGGCAAGTTTGACAGTCTACTTTCTTGTATTTTAGGACAAGAGAATAAAAGGACAAAAAAACGATGATTCCTCGAAAGAACAACGAAAGAATTTAAAATTTTCCTGTAATATCTGTTCAAAACAATTTACTTATCAAAAATCTTTTATAACTCACGTTAAGAGTCATCCAGAATATAAATCAGAAATAGTAGATGAAACTGATCAGTGTTCAGAGAAGGATAAATCTGTAGAGAACGTCGAAGAAGAAGAAGAAAATGAAGAGGAAGAAGATGAAGAAGATGAAGAGGATGAAAACATTCCTGCTGAAAGTCTACAGTGTACTCAGTGTGGAAAGTTGTTTGCAACAAAAAGAAATTTGAAGAGGCACCTTTCTACACATAGCGGATTGAAGTACACTTGTGGAACTTGTGGTAAAGGATTTTCAAGGGTGGACAAACTAAAAGATCATGAACAATCAAAACATAAGGCTGAAATATTCGATAGCTCCGATTTAGACGATAAAGATGACTCAGACAGCATAAATAAGGGAAGTTGTTTAGAAGGTAGAAAGAAAGTAAGTAACTTCTGTTTAAAATGTTCAATTTGTAGAATATAAGATTTAAAATAGAGAATCTTTCTACTTTTTAAAAAGTAACTTACAAAGAATAAAAATCTTTTAGGATCGTCACAATAGACCACATAAATGTGCAATATGTCCTAAATCTTTTGCACAGGCTCAATCTCTAACCAATCATATGGAACGTCATACACGTGTTAAAGAAACTCAAAAAAGATTCCTCTGTGAGGTTTGCAGCAAGTGTTTCGCGCAAAGTGGTTCTCTTGTTGCACATATGCGAACACATACGGGAGTTAAACCTTATGTTTGTACTGTGTGCAGTAGAGCGTTTACAAAGAGCACTTACTTACAATTACATTTGCGAACGCATAGTGGAGAGAAACCTTATATTTGCCAGTATTGTAGTAGAGCCTTTGCCCGTGCGAATACATTAGCACGACATATAACTGTGCACACAGGAGAAGCGAAATATCATTGTCAAATTTGTACAAAATCATTTAGAAGACTGACCTCATTGAATGAGCACACTTATACGCACACTGGGCAAAGACCTTATGCGTGTAAAATTTGTACAAAGAGATATAACAATGCAGGATCTCTGTATGCACATAGAAAAAAATGCAAAGCGCAGCAGCTATCCAACACTGAATTTACGGTTTCTATGGAAGATTCCGTACCTCAACAGGATGTAAACGTGTCACAAGTTTTGATTTATTCACAAAGAAAGTTGATGGAAGATGCTACTGTTGGACAAGTTACGCCTACACCGCAATACATGATTGCAAATGTGCACAATCAAAAAAATGTGGGAGCAAATATTATTCAACCATTTACAATGGACGATCCAAATGTTTATGCAATTAATTCAAAGCAATTTAAGAGTCCCTATTACGCAATCTATCCAAATATGTAAGATAATAATGTGTGCCGAAAATTGATTAAAAAATGTCTTTTTTTAAAAGATATTAGTATATTTTTCACCTTACTTTTAAGAAGTGATGGAAACAAATATACCGAATACCTTAAAGCCATCATTAAAATAGGTAAGTAAATTAATAGTTGAATCTTTTAATACAGTTTAAAAAATGTATAACTTTTAGTAATATGAAAAATTATAACTTCACCAATGTTGAAAGTATTTATGAATTTATATTTTTACTAAATAGCAAAAGGTAGTACATTTCCATCTTTTATTATAACAATTTGTTTTTGAATGTAGTATCATAATAATGCATATCAAATTCTTAGACCCACTTTCCTTATTAGGAAGAATTCATCGTATCATCTGTGTCTTTCGGTGAATCCTTTGAATCAAATTGATTTAAATTTGGAGAGCTCTTTGTTTCGAGCATTATCACTTCAACAGGTGGTATATCATCAGTTATTTTTTTTCGTTGCGTTCTCATCATTTGTGTCCACTGAATACGTAGTTTTTTGGGGGTTTCCATAGATTTATGCCTCCTTATCACATATCTTGGACTTTTAGTCTTTAATGCAGTTTTAGCTATTGCAGGAACATTTGTATCCGGCAATTGTAGATAAGACACAGAATGGCTCAAGCTTTGACTTGTAGTTGCATGGGAACTACCTTCTGTACTAACATTGTAATTGTCAAAGAATCTTTTAGAGTCATATTGTTTCTCTACTTCGGGGGATTGATCTGGAGTTACTACTTCAAACATAGGCAGATTAGGCACTCTTGAATATTCTTTCCATGGATTAATATCACTAGCATATACTATAGGTGTATCTATGATTTGCCTTGAAGGATGTGATAAGTTGAACGTACTTGATGATTGTATAACAGTTTTTGGACTTTTTGTTATAGTATAAAATGGTTTTCGATTTGGATCGAATCGCAAAGCCGAATATTTTCCTAATGACGAAAATTTTTTTGCAGTTTCTGAAAAAACTTTTGGTCGCTGTTCCACTTGCTCGACCCGTGGCGACGGTTCTTGAATATCAAATTGTAAAACTGTCTCAGGACAACCTTGATTAGTTCTCGTAGGTGTTTCAGGGTCCAAGTTGATCTGGCTGAAGCAAACGAATCTAACTTAATGAGGCTTCATTACATACTTTATTTCCATATAATGTCAGAATTGTTTAATTAAAATTTACCGTCTTTCACATACTGGACTATTGTTAGTATGGGTTGCCAGACTCATATTTGACATGTGTAATGATTGTATCGTTTCTTCTTCATCTTCTTCTATAACATCTGGTAAAAACATCGTTTGTTTTTCTTCTGGAACTCTGAAAACATAAGTGGCTTATACAGATAATATCTAAAAAATTATTGACAACTCATTTTTCACTTTTAACGTGAAAGATCTTAATAAATTACTAAAATATTTCTCATAAAGATGATTAACAATACTAACGTCATGTGCGCAACACTACCACGGTATGTTTTCTTTTTGTAAGCTGCCGCCGCTTCTGTATATGGCAGAATTAAATTTTCAGCATCATAGTAAATATCTTTGACTAATGGTGGACACCGATTCATAAGAATATCTACTCCGAGGTACGATACCTACAATAGATGTAAATATAAAATACTAAAAATTCTAAATAACTGTAAAATAATTTTGGAGGTAAGAAGAAATTTACCTTTGTGTGGCGATCAATAATCCAATTGAGCTCAAAATCTTCATCATCATCTCCAAATGGATTAATTAATTGTTCTGCCACCTAAAAGCATTTCAGTCTTGTACATAGTGTACACAGTTTTGGTTATTCTATAGATTTCATTCAAGTAAAAGGTACCTTTAATAATCCCATGAAGAAGAAGAATTGTAGAATCGTAAAAATAGGTATGTAAATGTCTATTTGTAGTTGGAACTGTTTTTCTTTACCTTCTATGTATTGCCGACCTATCAACGCAACACCGAAAAAACTATATGTTGCTAATGTTACTACTTGTGTATATACTAATGGAATAGATATCCAATCGTAACTCCATAGGAGTCCGCACTTTGTACGAAATTCATTAAATTCCTACAATCATTAAATGTTAATTTAATAAACTTAATTTCTTATCATATAGGATTAAATTGAGACAAATATTATGGTACCTCCATAATCAATTTTAATCCTTGAGGATCAGGAATTCTCTGATTTTCACGTGCTTCTTTTAGAAGATTAATAAACCATGTGCAAGGAATCCAATAAGTATTGAATTCAACACTTGGTACTGCAAGAAACAATTCCAGTTCTAATGATGTCATAAATCCTGTAATAAACAAGTACTAATATTAGTGATTACATTAGTGATTTTTAATTTTATGTGATAAGGATATTCATACTATTTTTATTTTTTATTTAGATGTTAATTTAATATTAGCCAATAAAAACTAATTTAATAATATTAGACTATTTCAGCTGTTAAATAAGTTATTTATATAAAAAAAGTTTTAATGTATATTACTTTACTGTTTGTAAATGTATAAAGCATTATATTTCAAATGTAAATTTTTCAACATGTTTTTATAAATTTCTCAAAACATAAAATTTATAACAAAATACAACAAAAAGTTGAGATATACCCAATATGCAGTTTTTGAAGATGTAATCAACCAGAAGTTTGTCTCTATGTATCTTGATTAAAATTAACTTTTTATGGGAATTTGATGACAATGGTTATCTTAATTGTTGAGACTTCTTGTCATGAGCTTCATCAATTTATCATTGATTTTGGCACATCACTCTAAGTTTCTTGAATGTAAAGCAAATGTAAGTGCATTGTTGCTTTAATACGTGCTATGGATTAAAATTAGTATGTTTATGTTAGAAGAACTGTTTTAAATGTAAGATTTTACTTAATCAATTTAAGTATTTTACCAGAATCAACAACATGTTCAAGTGTTGGAAATCGTTTCTTCACGGCAGAACTAATCGATCTTAAAACGAGTGTTAAGGAAAGATTTAAATATCGCATTAATGCTCTCCGCAGCGTACGAGCATAATCATCATTTCCTGTAACATGTAGCGCAATTGAATGCATCACCCTGAAAGAACATATTAGTGTAAAATGTTTTGATAATTTACACATATATTATTAGAACTTACTTATCAGGCCAAGGTATAGCCTGGTACTGTTGCCACCATCTCTGAGCAACATATGACACATAGAATCCAAGAACAAAACTTAATGGAATTAAATTAATAAATTTGTCACAATAAATAACAATTTGCTCAAAATCTCTGGAAAAAATATATTTTGATTAACTTTTTTGTTTCTTAATCTAACTACCAAGAAGATTATAATTTTTTAAATACTAACTTCTTTTGTGTAGCATTAAGTAGATGTCGATAAATGGCAGATAGTGTAGCAAAAATAAGTAGAAATATTAGAAGTTCCCTATAAATAAGTTTATAAAGTGAACCTCTCCACAAGAACAGGAGCCTGGTGAATCCACCACTTGGGGAATTGGCAACTTGATATTGATATGTCACTGTCATCCTTCATTCATTTAGTCCTCATACATTTTTTAATAAATGTTTAATCCAGAACAAAGTAGCTTTGCCGTAAAAATAACAATTTCCTCCTTTTCATTGTTAATGTAAACTTCTCTCTTGGGACCCTAAGGAACACAGATAGAAAAGTGTTAGCTACATGATTAATATAATATATATTACATATATTATTAAAATTATTAGATAACACAATAATACCTCAAACACAGTGTAACCAAACTATAATACAGACAAATATTGTGATAAATTAACACAAATAATTTAGTGAACAATTTATCCATAATGTTTTGGACAAAAACAAGTTTACCACTTTCAAATCCATTGTGTACTTCTGTAAATAATTATAAATAAATTTAATTTCTGTAATACTTAAATATTATGTCAGAAGTTACCAAAATACTAAGAAATATTAAAAGCTGTTATTAAACAAATAAAAATTTTGACTATACATACGTATATCTCGGTAAAAAAAGAGAATTGTATTATTTCATAAAAAATCATTATTATGAGAAAGTTGTGAAGTGTCGGCCGTCGGCTTCATAGTTTTTCTGACTATGCACCATAAATAATGTCGGGTATATAGTTTTGGGAGTTACGCCAAAATGCACTGCCGTTAAATATAACTTTAGACATTGAAATAACTGCCGTCTGAGTAAACATACAATTTATTGGAGATTTGTAACACTCAACCGAAGTGGTGGGCTACGTTAACCGAGATACTATAGTTAATATGTTGTACGCCTAGAATTCAAGTATGATCTAGAACCAGTTTTAATTCTCAGTTGTTTGCGCCTAAGATCTCAATCTGCTAAAGAATTATTGTAAGCATAATTTTTGATAAGTGTGATCGAATAAATTCGTACACGCAAATGCGCTATTTTTGTAAAAAACTGTACAAAATATACGTGCCTAAATATTTCATATTTTTATATAACGTGTATTACGACGATTTTAATAATTGAAAGATAAGGATAACAAATATTCAGTAAATAGAAGATATTTCTCCATTTTATTGTTACTTAATTAGTATGTAATTGTGACTATAAATAGCCACAAAAACCTCTGCGGCCGTAAAGTCTGCAGCAAATGCGCTAAATGTCGACGAGAACGCTGCAGGGTTACCATTTCTATAAAATATCTATTTATATATAGAATTTGGAGGTTTCTAAAATTAGTTGGGTTTTGCAATAAAGTCTATCTTCGACATTTTATTTAACGAACCCATGACCGATATAAGGATACATCGTTTGCAATACGTGTGTCTACGCGTTAATGACACGTGCGCGAAGCGTCATTATTGTCTAACAGATTGTCTGACGGCCACGGGATGCTCCTCGGGAGAGCAGTCTAAAAATATGTTGGAAACAAGCATGCGACATTGGCCGAACTACGAAATACTTCCGTTCAAGTTTTAATCTGGTAATATAGGTGAAATCAGTGCGAACAAAGTAAGAGTAAAAGTGACTTTTTCTTTCTTACTACCTATTTAAATATTTATATGTATCAAAGGTTCATACATTCATAAACTCTGAAGTATTTTCAAATCTGTATACATACATAATTTTAATAAGAAATATATCCATTTTGAGAAAGATGCTAGTATAACTTATGTTAATTTCATGTAGATTCTATAAACTTTATAAAGAAGCTCAATAACGCGGCAAAATGAAGAAGTAATTCAATTCTTACCTTGACACAACTTCTTGCCCTAATATAAATTGATCTATCTCAACCGCGGTAATTTTAATACTAAAATGTAAGTTTAAAAGCAGAAATCAATATTATATGTGGAAAAAAATATTCAAACATCGTCTTACATATTTTTCATTAGGCTGTAAACGTTGAGTGTATTTTGCGTATAGTAAATCTGCGGCAATATTTGTCAAACATGCTCGCTAGATATTTAAAAGCTTTATATTCGCCTGTACTGCTTTGTTGATTGTTTATATATTCACTGTTTGCAAAATACACTGTATAGCTGATTTACATTAACACAGTACACTTATAAACAGTATTTTCTTGGGCACGAGCACAGATGTGTACTCGAAGCTTATTAGCGACAAACTGCACCGCTAAGGCATCTGCATCGTCATTGTCGAAGTAACATTGAAGCTGGTCAATTCCGATTTGATGGCAGATGCCCAAGTCTAAATGAATTTGAATTTGAATGCAAACACGTATCGAACATTGTAATTTTACAATTTACAGAAAAAAATATCTTTCCTTCTTTTTTCTGAACTGAAAGGTGACCACCAATAAACTTTTCGTTCAATGATGTTCCCGTTTTGAAACTATTTCAATTATTCTTTAACCATATTAATTACATATACAAAATTATAATATAAAAAATATAAATGTATTTGTAACGATTAAATTTTGTTTCAACTTTGGATAATTCAAATATTTTACGTTATACAGTGGCGGCCTGAAAAGCGGTACAACATATTATAACTTTTTGAAAACTGAATGAAATGATTTGAATTGTTTTTAAATGATAGAGAAACTAGTTCACTAGACAATTACTAAAATGTTCTTTTTAATTTTTGTTATTCCTTTGAATGACAAGTGTTATTGTCATTACCGAATAGACTAGTTCTCCTATCACCTAAAAGAAACTTAGTCATTTAGTCCAGTTTTAAAAAGTTATAATGCATACATGTCACTGCAAGCACTAACGTAGTTGGTGTACATGTATGTACTTTTAAATGTGTTGACATTTTTTATCGTTGGTGAAAGTGCTTGAACTATGTATGCATGTATTTGAATTAATATTAAATGTTATAGTAAATGATTAAAAAAAAACGAACTCAATTCGTAAGAAGTTGCAGGGACAATTGCATGCTGCATAACAACAATGTACAAGCATAATAAAATTTTAATATCATAGAATAAGGAAGAAATAACTTGCCTGTTTATTAAATTATATATTTACTACTTTTCTTAAACGTTTGATATTTTATTTGGATAACTACAAATCGAATAGAGTCATTGCTTATTTACAGTGTCTAAGGAACGTGGAATAACATAACCTACATTCCCAAGTGACATTTCAAGGTTTCCATTGACTTAAATAAAGTTCAAATAATGGATAAATCTCTATTACTTCAAAAGCAAGTGAAAGATAATGCTGAAGATATGCAGAAGGAGTTTCTCGACATGAAAAATTGGGAGGAACAAATGAAACAAAAAGATGAGCAGTTAAGAAGAGAAGCAAGTGGTCAGGTATATATTATTGCTATTTATTATAAAAATTTTCTGTCTGTAAAAATTGTGTGATTGTAGATGTCATTACCACCAATTAGAAGCAAGAATAAGAGTAAAGCAAAATCTGCTCCAACCAAAGAAAATGGAAACAATAACAAATCAAAAAGAATTAAATCATATGATTATAATGCCTGGGAAAAATTTGATATAGTAAGTTATTTAGTATTAATTAGTATCATGCTTTTGTTACGTAAAAAATAGTACAAAATACTTCATACGTATTGACATAAATTACATATTTTATACATAAGGATAAAGCATGCAAAGACGTAGATAAAGAGGAACAGTCAAGTTCATCTGGAGATGAAACTGTATCTGCAAAAGAATTGGAAAAAGCACATGAAGTTGCTACAAAGCACAAAAATGAGGGAAATCATTTTGTACAACAGCAAAAATGGACTCAAGCTATTCAATGTTACAATCAAGCAATAAAAGTTTTCCCATATGATGCTGTCTTTTTTTCAAATCGTGCCCTATGTCAACTGAAGATAGATAAGTAAATATTCTCCTAATGTTATTTACAATACGTTTGATCTCTATGATCTTTAACACAAAATACTGTATCTTTTAGTTTTCACTCTGCAGAATCTGACTGCAGTGCAGCAGTACAATTAGATGAGAATTATACGAAAGCTTATTATAGAAGAGCTATAGCTAGAATGAACTTAAAACAAAATAAGGAAGCTAGGCAAGATTTAGAAAAAATCTTAAAGCTGGAACCTTCTAATAAAGAAGCAAAGTCATTGCTAGGACAAATTGAGAACAAGCTTAAAAGTTTAGATGTAAGTAGTAATAAAATATGTCATTTCTGTGAAATATTTTTTTGAGTTAAAGGAATGTAATTTAATGACGTCAATTTATACAGTTATCTGCCACATTAAAAAAAAATACAAAGAAATCGTCAGAAGAATTGATTGAAAAGAAAATTGGAGAAAAACTCTGCTCTAGTACTGTATCTAGCATTCCTGATTGGTTACCAGAAAAAGACGATGTTATTATTATTGAACCTATTACAAGGCCTGCCCACTTACGTTCAAAAGTAAGATTATACGTACAGTACTAGATTATTACTGTATATTACTAAAATTGACATGGAGGATTAATATGATTATAATTTCTAGAAATCATTAAAAAAAATACCCGTTGAAGAAGTGGAATTTGGTAGCTTGCAGCAAAAATATAAGAGTGATGTAATAACATGTAATAAACATACGCCTATACAAATAGAAACAAAAAAATTAAGTGATAATCTTCAATCAAACTTGATTGAGTCTTCTGATAATTTAGGATCTGAAATTAAAATACCTCCAATTCCTAAAAGAGCTGTACAGTTCGTAATGAATTGGGGAAAGAATAAATCGTTTGAATTTAGATATAGGTATTTGAAGGTAAGAATAGTACAATATTAATCATGAGAATTTTCTATTACATGTGTGTGGATTCTTATAACAAAATCTTAAAATTTCAGCAAATACCGAAGAATACTTTACCTACAATATTTCAGAATTCTATGGAATCCTATATCTTTAACGAAATATTAGAAGTTTTAAGAATAGAATTTATAAAAAGAAAAGAATCCGTATTTTCATACTTGGAAGATCTCTGTGAAGTCAAGCGATTTAGAGCTCTTATTATGTTCATGAGTGACAAAGAAAGGGAAAGTAAGTATTATTAGTTTAGACGTAAATCAATTTAACTTTGTTCGGACGTACGATGATTACTCCTTATTATGTATATTTATAGCTTTGAACATACTTTTTGAGTACTGCAAAACAATAGAAAAAGTACCATTAAATGAAGTCTCAGCTGTACAAGCTAAATATGAAATCTAAAAAGAGATCAACGTAGTTCTGTTCAGTTTGCAAGAAATATTTTTAAGTTGCATAATGAAATATTTTAAGTTACTTTATTTTGTACGAATGTTCTTGTTTAATGAAAGGATAAATAAACGAAATCATTATATTTATTTTCTAATATTAGAAAAGTATATAACATTTTGTACATGTTACATGGCCGTTCATTTAGATATACAGGGTGTTTGAAAAAAGTATTTAATATTTATACAGTATTTAGGACACACCGTAATGAGTAAAAGAACTTAGTAAACATAGATCGAATTTTCAGTTGACCTTTCGACCTACGTTTACTAAGGTTTTTTTTTTAACATTCTGTATAGTGTATAAATACAAAAAGAAGTAACGTTTCCATCAGAAATACAGTAAAGTAAATTTCATACACGACCATTTAATAAGGTTTGTATCCTTTGATCGTTTTTCATTATTTGTGTTTTTGCTTGACATATTTTATCTAACTGTACTTTCATATTTCGATCAATTTCTTTCAACGTTTTCTTCATAGGTTCTATTAATTCTTGCGTTCTTCTGAAAGTAATATAAATTTGCTCGATATTAGTATTTTTAGAAACTAATCAGGTCACTTAACAAAACTCAATGAAATACCTGTTTTTACATTGCTTACATTTTTTCTGTTTTTAATTGTTCGTTTACTTGTCGATATTGGCTCCTCCATTCAAATAATTCTTTCTGCATTATTTCTACATCTTCCTGTAAAGATTGTATCATGTCATAAAACGTTAATAAAAAATTCTGCATTAAAATTTGTTATGTCGTAACTTTATACCTGAAAATAATCTAACAATTTTCCAAGTGGATTCGTTGCACGAGTTAAAGTTTGAATTGTGTTACGAAGTTTATCAACTTCCTTAACAACTACGTCACGCTTTGAACTTGTATCCCACGACTAATAGAAAAATTATAATACAGAAAAAATATTGTTTAAAAACGGATAAATGTATATGTATACATATATGTCCTTACAATATTTGTTTTTTTAGGTATAACATCTACGTTTTCATTATTAACCAGTTCTTTTTGCGTTTCTAATATCTGAGCAACAAGATGTCCATGTTCTTGTGTTAATTGATCATCGACTTTGAATGTACCATTATTTTCTAAAGATTCACTACCACCTCCTCTGGTTTCCATAACTACCATATCTTCAGCATCATCATCGTCCTTAGTTTCAGCATTTTCAACAATAACACTTATAGTTCCCGTAGGTGTTCTGAAATAATAAGTTGTGTAGTATCAATTTTTGTCTATTTTTTTCATGATAGTATACACTTAAACTGATTCATACAATATTTCTTCATTAACAGATAGCTCTGCTTTTCCCCGTAATCTAGGTGCTGCAGGCCTAGCACTAATTGGTCTTGCAGAAGGTGGACGCAATGAAGTCCTTGGTCTAGTATTTGATTGTGAATTACTGGAAACGTTACGTTTTATCACATAACTGCGATATCATTAAGCAATAGTATATGTATATAAAAAGTTACCTTGTATTAGTACTTTCTAATTGAGATTTCTGACTCTCTAATATTACATTTTCTGTTTTTTCCTCACTTTGATTGGGAATTTCATGATTTACATCATGAATTTCTTTATGTTCTATTTTTGTGTTCTCCATATTTTCATTCACTTTGTTATTTACAAATTCATTATTTTCACTATATGTTGTTTGTTTTGATTTGTTTACACTTTCTTTTTGCTTCTTGCTCTCCTCCATTTTTTTATCAGTATTTACACTTTCCTGTATTGAAGCTATTTCAGATTGGGTCACAGAGGATGTATTAGGTTTAGGTTTAGCTGATGATCTTCTCCTGTGTGCAGATGAAGGAATTTTCTCCTGTATCAACAAAAAAATAACCAACGTGTAAAACTATTTAAATTGTTGAGAAAAAGTAATTCTTAATAATAATAACTTACTTGAACTCCTGAAGCCTGTATAACTTCAGCATTTTTTTGAAATTCCCGACTTTTATCTCTATGCGTTTCCACGGTATTTGCTGTTGGTTTAGCTTCATTTGGTATTCTTCTTTTTTGACTAGAAGATTTATCTCTACCTGTTGCAGTTCGTTTTGATTGAGCATCTTTTGATGATGTTACTTTTTCTTCTTTTCTTGCAGTTTTACTTTTTGAAGTTGATTTGCCCTTTTCTAAGATTTGTCTATAATGTTCTATGGCTTCATTACTATTTATCTGATAGACAAAATATTGATTAATTTTTCGGTAATTATAATGTATATAATCTTATATTAATTTTATTTATATTACCTTTTTATCCAAAGCTATCCCAATAGTTTGTAACAGTTCATTTGTCTTAGTTGGCTCCTGACCAGATATTATTTTACTTGCTCTTACAGTTAAATTAGCACCAGTAGCCAATTCTGGAATTATTTTGAAGTATATTTAAAAAATTTATCAAACAAGGCTTCCATATTTGTTACCTCTGTATTAGGCACCATATTTACTTACTGACAACATCGATTAGTTTTGTTAAATAAGCAAGCTTCGTTTCCTTATTGTTTATATTCTCAGAGTTCAGTTCTTCTTCAGTAAATAAACCATCTAAAAAACCAGTTTCTCTGATCACCTAAGATATAATTTGAAACTAATATTAATGCAGTGACTATTTAAATGTTAGGCCTAAAAAAGCGGGTATATATTTCGTTACCGCTGATACAATATCATGAAGGAATCTAAACGGTGGTTTCCTCAGCAGTTTTTCGGTAAGTGGTGGCTTTTTAAAATATTTCCCAAGAAGATCTTGCGTCTTGCTAATTACTTCCGGCTTTACGTCGTCTGCCATTGTTAATTAGAATGCGAGGGTATGTATTCTCAATTTCAATGATCACCTTTCACAGTGTAATGAATCTAGTGTTGTACTAACTAGTTGCATAGCAACGGCTATTATGAACATATAAGCATGCGTGTACATAATACATACAAACTTTTACGTATAATACATAGCTACGAAGAAGATATTTTGTAGAAAAGTTAACAAAATATAGGAAGACGCATATTTTTATAAAGGTGCATTATCTTTCATTAAACAAAACAACAATTAATAGTTACGATTTTTAAATGTAGCTATATATTTTTTGTTTGATCAATCGACTGCTAGATTAAATTAAAATTCTAATATTAACGTATTTGATTTTGCATTGTTCTCGGGACATTACGCAATGCGCGCACAAATTACAAGTACAAATAAAAATAAGCTAAAAAAATACTTTGGGAAGGGAACTTCCTGCATTCATATTGAATTGTAAAAAATTATTTATTGTTGCAAATATAGATAAGATTGAATATTTTTTATATATAACTATATGTATGAAATATGTATAACTACATATGTATGAAATTTGCAAATTTTGAGGTCGACGATATGTTTCTTACTGTTTTAGCTATAAATATAATGTAAAATCTGGCACGAATCATCTGCTCCTAAAATTATAAAAATAGTGGCATTGGATGCAGTGGCAAAACGATAAAACTGTTAGCCAAAAGTAACTGTTGGTAATTTTGCCTACTAGTTTCATCATTTTGCCACTAAATTCTATGGCGCTATTTTTATAGTTTTGGGAGCAAATGTTTAGTGCCTAAATTTACATTATATATTTATAACCAACGCGGTAAGAATTATCAGTTTTCTACATTTTCCTTAATAAAGCTTTTATAGTATAATAAGGATGCAGAAAATTCTCCTAAACAATTGTATGTCTCCAAAATATTTATTTGTCACTGGAATTACTAGACTCATCCAGTAGTAAACATGTATGTACATATATTCTTCTGAATACACGGATGATAATAATGTTTCGTAGCCTATAAACGGTTCATTTCTGATAAAACCAGAAATAGTCATAAGTATAGCAATCTATGGTATAGAATCGATACTGAGGATCACCACGAACATTTTGAGATCAATGATTATAATTTTTATCCTTTAGCTATCGCGTTTTTCAGGTTTCTCCGTGAGGGTAGGCCATTTCTTGCACTAGCAGAATATTCATCAACCATTACATTGCTTTGATAAAAGATCTCAAGATTTAAATCTTGCTGACAAGGTTTCTGGGTATAGATTATGTACAGATAAATTGTGTTTGCATATTATCATAGTAAATACAGAATAAATATTTCTGTTTGCAGAATCCCGTATTTTTTACGAATATGTTTTTCAGGATTATATTTTTCTGGCAGTGTAGCAGCGTGTAACAATTAACCAACAATTTATCCTGCTCATTTCCCTGTTCATCATTCTTTGCTCTGTTGCACCAGCAACCGCAGAAAGGATGTTACACTCGTAAGTGGAAAATACTTGAGCGATTTGATAAAAAAAATCATAGTTTATTAATTTCTTACGAGTTACAGAGAACGCAATAATATGTTTGTTACGTAAGAGAGCAAGAGAGTCAAAGACAGAGGTGGGGAATCGACGTCCTCAACAGTGTGATAAGGCAAGATAATAGCCTTGAGATTCCGCGAAGATGTAAAATAAATGTCCACTGATGGAAAACTGATTATCGGTAATTGTGCGAAAATTATCGAGTGTCGCTTAAATGGAAATTGACGGAACAATACGAGTGTCTTCATCGAGGATCCCATTAAATTCCAATGTCTCGTTTAATTCTATCCGAGTTTCATTCTCTCGTTTATTGTTTTACGGATCGAAACGGCAATTCTCTCTCAAGTTGTTTACGTTACCGTACACTATGACCTGCAGATATCTATTCAACTAGCTGCAACAACAATATCCTGCGTCATCGGACGCTGTAGTGCCCTAGCAAAAAATAAGTGCATGCGATAAATGAACCTTGGTTTAATGTCGAATAAAATTTGCTGGAATTAATGCGAATGATTTTATTCCGAACAACGATCGTTGGAACAATTCGTCTAACTTTACAATCTAATCGTATGGTATTCACAATAGTCGTGTACTTAATACATTAAAGTTGGAGTATTAACCATGTGTTTGATCTCCTCGGAAGATCGTGTCAAAAGTGCTCGAAGCAAAGTTATTTAAAAAAAAGCGTCTAAAACAGTCCCCGATCATTTGACGGAATACTATTGGAAGCGTAACATTCTTGGCGTCACCGCGTATCGGCAATAATGATATCAGTAGCTGCTAGCTAATAATATTCGCTATTCACCATACAAATTTCATCTGTCAATGATTAATAAAAGAAATCATCGATCGAAACATTCGAAGTATTTACAAATCGAGTGTCGATGGAACACGGCTCCGTTAGAGGACAATCTTCATCCGCAAGATGAAGCGCAGTAAAACATTATTACGCAAGACTTACGAAGCATCGAAATATTTATTACGTCGACGCGTAAACTATTATCTGACCGTTAATAGTATACGCGATTCAGTATTTCCTTGTCGATTCCTACGGCACTCGATGCGTTGCTAGATGTATACAGGGTCTGAGACACGAATTACAAAAATTCACAGCGATGGCACGTCTATGGCGTCGGTTTGCCTCACGGATGAACATTTTAAGGGGTCGGTGGTTTTCGATGATCAGTTGCTGAAAATCAGCATATCTTCGGTGTTCGCAATAGCGGACGCGTAACTGGATGCGGAACTCCTATTTCCCGATGATACAGCGTTACTCGATGATTGCGCGTTTGCGTTCGCCGACCCGCTTCCGGAAGAGTACGCCGAAGATTTGCTGGAACTGGAAGCCGAACCGCCGCTCGCGAAACTGTTAGAGTTGGCATTTGCAACTGCGTTGGATAAACCGCTGTTTGGAGAACCAAACGATCCTGTAGAAGGGAGAGCAATTATTTAATCAGAATCAAGCCAGACTCAATGCCTTCAATAATGGCCGAAGTTGACTCTGATGCAGTTAAATCTGTGGAAATAATACCGCGAATAAAGTTCTCCATTGAATGAATCAAATCGTTATATCGAATGCTTGCGAAATTAACATAACTTACCTTGTCCGTAAATTCCAGGTCTGCCGGCTCCCTTCACATTCTGACCAGTTGAGCTTCCAGCTATGGCACTAGCATCAGCCTTAGCATTAGCACTGCCGGATCCTCCGAAGTTCGATCCTCCAAGATTTGATCCAGGATAGCCACTGCCAGAGCCTCCGAACGCACTGCTTCCGCTATTGGCTACTGCCTTGGCGTTAGCATTAGCACCACTGGATCCCCCAAGGTTCGACCCAGGGTAACCGCTACCAGAGATGCCGAAGTCAGTGCTTCCACTATTGGCTGCCGCGTTGGAATTAGCATTAGCTGCACCGGATCCTCCAAAAACGGATCCGGGATAACGGGAGCCAGTGATGCCAAGGCCACTGCTTCCCCCATTGGCTGCCGCGTTTGCGTTAGCATTAGCACCACCGGATCCTCCAAGGTTCAATCCTCCAAGACCCGATCCAGGATAACCGGGGCCAGAGGCGCCGATTCCACTGCTTCCTCCATTGGCTGCCGCGTTGGCGTTAGCATCAGCACCAGCGGATCCCCCAAGGTTCAATCCTCCAAGACCCGATCCAGGATAACCGGGGCCAGAGGCGCCGATTCCACTGCTTCCTCCATTGGCTGCCGCGTTGGCATTAGCACCAGCACCACCGGATCCTCCAAGGTTCAATCCTCCAAGACCCGATCCTGGGTAACTGGGACCAGAAGCGCCGATTCCACTGCTTCCTCCATTGGCTGCCGCGTTGGCGTTAGCATTAGCTCCGGACGAACCTCCAAGGTTCAATCCTCCAAGACCCGATCCTGGGTAACTGGGACCAGAAGCGCCGATTCCACTGCTTCCACTATTGGCTGCCGCGTTGGCGTTAGCATTAGCTCCGGACGAACCTCCATTTTGCCCGTAACCCGGCGCAGAGGGACTAGTGATGGTCAGTCCTGCACCAGGATAGCCGGCTCCGCCATTTCCACCGTAACCATTGGACGCGATGCTTCCAGCGTTAGCTTTGGCGCCAGCTGATCCCGACCCATAGATTGGTCCGGTCGGTCTATAAAGTGGTCCACCTTTGACTGGTATCTGTCCCGCAGTCGGCACTTTTACAACGATTGTTGGCTCCACCGGAATCACCGCAGTTGGGATTAGCTGGGGCGGCTGATTATATTCAGGTTGTGGGACAACGTACTTCCCTGGAGCAGTGATTTGGCCTGGATACGAGGTAGGAATGGGGTTCACTTTGCCTTGGCTGTTAGCTGATGCTGCCGCGTTCGCGTTAGCTAAGCTTCCTTCATTGATCACCACATGTTCGAGACCAGGTTTCACAAGACCGTTGGTGTCTTCGTAGGCTGGAGCACCATTGTTCAGGAAAGGATGTTGTTGCTGTGCCGTAGAACCGGCGATCGAGCCAGCATTGGCGTTGGCGTTGGCGTTGGCAGCTGCTTGACCTCCTCCAGACAGGAAGGGATTACTTCCTCCGATACCTGGATTAGGGGCAGGGACATCACTTGTTCCATAGTATCCGGGGTTTTGCACAAGACCCGTCGATCCAGGATAACCGTTTCCGTTAGCGTTGCTGTTGGCAGCGGCGTTGGCAGCGGCGTTGGCTTGAGCCGAACCGCCGAGGAATGGATTCCCAGATCCGATAGGGTATGATCCACTACCGGTGGGATATTGTCCTTGCTGATTGTAACCTGGCACGTTAGTGTAACGGACTCCATTTGCACCGTTGGCACCGACGTTCGCGTTCGCATTAGCAGTGGCAATGGCATTGGCATTAGCATTGGCTCCTGATAGCCCCGACGGATAAATGTTGCCAGCACCGATCGGCTGTTGTCCTGTTGGCCCGTAGTATCCTCCTTTACCGAGTCCACCTGCTGAATAATGTTCATGTACATTGCTGGAAAAATCTTCGATTTTTCTATAGTCAGATCAGCGAAAAGAGCCATACATATACATGGAATCGCGCGGAGCGTCAAGGGGTTATTATTGTTGTTTCTGTTAATTTATAATTTGTATAACTTAATCATGGTATTTTTGTTGTTAGCTAATATTATTTTCGATCCATTGACGTTTCGCGTGGTGCCGGTCACAGAGCTGTTTTAAACAATAATCATTTTCATGGATGGACGTTTCGGGAAGTAGTATCGGCATGATTATTCAGGTAAATGTATGCAGAAATCATTCCACATTGAAAGAAAGCGCGATCACTTGAGATTCTAAAGATATGAATTGTTGAATATATGAAACGTTGACGATTCTCCTTAATCAATTAAATATCAATATCAAATAAATTATAAGCAAAAATTTCTTATAGGCAACAGTATTTTTGAGTACGAGAAATGTGATATTGGCAACATAAAAATTTACGAACATTCTTCTATAAATATTAACGTGAAAAATTAAAAAAAATTTGATTTTTAAGTAAACAATTAAAGTTATTTTGATTGTATAATTGTCACTATATCTTTGTTACTTAATAATGTTATAGCCGGCGTCAAGACGAATTCAACGACCTGCATTATCAAAAACGCCGTGAACAGTCAATTCATCAATTGGGACTATTGTGTGACGGTTCGACTGAAAGATTTTTCTACCGCAGCCGCGTCTACACGAGGTCAATGGGAATAGTCATCTCAGAAATCAGGAAGTGCCGTGTTACAATAAATGTTAATGAAGGAGAGATACAGCGCGGCAGAGAGGGGGAGGTGAACGGTATAAATCGCCTACTTTTCCTCTATAATTACTTGGCCAGCAAGAACTACGCAGCACGGTTTACATACACATTGAAACGGTATTAATGCATGGAAAAGTAGGAGAAAGAAGTTCTGGACGTTTGTCCGCAGCGGCGACGAAACGGTACGATGACCGAATCGATAGAAAAGATGACGAAAACAAAGAATAGTTGTTGGTGCAACACAATCGCAGTCCGTGAGTGCCGACGAAGACGAGTACAACATTCCCATGCTTTCACTTTCTGTTCAGTTTCAGGCTCGCTGACACTAAGAACCCACGTGCATTCGAAGAAAACCCGCCTCGTGCAAGGAATCAAGGTCGCACGATCGAGATCCGCGCGGCTCACCTTGGCCTTGCGGCTCCGTGCTCTCGATCACGACGATCTCCCATGGCTCGTACTTTGGTTTCGGGCGGTGCATCGGTCTCGGTCTGGGCATGGGTCTGCCGTACGGTGGACCGTCTACAACGACCACAGGTATCATCACCGTGTCTCCGTCGTTGTGCGGCGGTGGGATTGGCCGAGGTGGCGGATACTGTTGGATGATCACATCCGGTCTCGGATAGGGTCTTTGACTGGGAAAGGGAACGGACACCACCTCTGATTCTCTATGGTGGCCCGGGTAGATCGGCGGTCCTTGAACCACGCTAGGATTGTACGGAGAGATTTGTCTCTCGGGAATCGCGTTCAATGCGTCATTAGAGACCGCATTAGCACCAGCGTTAGCGTGGAAATTCCCAGAGGGGTAGTAGTTGATCGGTACTCTCGTGCCAGTGTTCGTGTTCACGATGGTGTTCACGTTCGTGTTCACGTTCGTGTTGGCGTTGGTATTCGCATTCGCGTTCGTGTTGGCTAATGTGTTCACGTTCGTGTTCACGTTCGTGTTTACGTTCGTGTTCACGTTGGTGTTCGCGTTGGTGTTCGCGTTCGCGTTCGAGGCGGCGCCAGAGCCTGCTCCAGCAGATGCACCTGCGTACGAACCGCCGTGTGCAGCGCCAGCTTGAGCGCCAGCGTATGCACCACCCGCGTCGGCGTTTGCTCCTGCATTTGCACCGACTTGTGCTCCGTAATTTGCGTTCGCTCCTGCATTAGCACCGACGACTTGCGCACCGTAATTCGCGTCCGCAATCGACTGTGCACCGGCATTACCACCGTGATGACGATTACCACGTTGACCGTAACTGTTATAACCATCATTGTAGGCGCCGCCGGTGTACGGAACGTAGTATGGTCCAGGAGAACCACCTACACCTACGTCCAAAGAAAATGCAACGCTCGTTATGACCTCGCGAGAATTTAAACCTCGCCCCCCCGGTTCTCCGCTTTTTACAAACCGGTGGGCTGGACCCTCGAGATTCGGATTTCAATGTTTCCTTTGTCGAGAAACGTGCACGATGAAATTATTCGTGAATCGATAGCAGTCTGCGTTCTTCGCGTATGAAGAATAGAAAAAGAAATAATGATAAAATAGAGATTTATAAAGAATTTTGTTCTCTCTAGTATCGCATTTGGAAAATCACGTTTCAGTTTACGTGTGTTTCTCCATCATCGGCTAGAGATGTACCAATGAAAAAGTTTATCGATAAATCTCTTAGAACATAATCTCCGTGATTATTTTTTCAGAGATATTTTTTCAGATCGCGCATCTGTCCACCATTTAAATTAAGGTCCAGCTACATCGAACTCTTACTAAGTTATCACCAATTCAACACAGTATTCTTCGTTCTTTGAGTCTTCTGGTATATTTTTTGATAAGCTAAATATTGTTAAATTTTGAATGATGTGGATGGGTCGCATGCATCTGGACGTTTGGTAATAAGTTTCTATGAAAAATACCTTGAGCATTAGCGATCGCCGAGGCTTCAGCGTTTGCTCCGGCAGATCCAGACCCAGCAAAGGATTGGGAATTCGCTTTGGCATTGGCTGAACCAGCACCTTCGCCGCCGGCGGAGGCCGATGCTAATGACGATGACGATGAAATGGAAAGAGGTCCCAGATTAAAGTTGGTACCGAACGATTGCGCGCTGCTCGACGCCCGGTTCCCTTTGTTAAAGAGTCCTAACGGATCCAAGTTGATACCATGGTTTGCTGCTATTTGTCCGAGTAGACCTACGGCCGAAAAAATCCCATCGAATGAAATAAAATTAATAAAAGGAAAAGAGAAAAAATGAATCGCCAGCCAGCCTATAGTCCAACACATCTATTTCTTAATAACGTCGCGTTTAATATCCTATTTAACTTTGCAATCGTATGTGCTTTCTCAGCCACCAAAGCCATTTATTCATTTTCTACTTCCTTTTATTTTTACATACATGTATCAAAACTTTAAAACAGACCTAATAAATTTTGTTTTTTTTTAGCATGTACTATTGTTTGATCAACAAAAATGAATTCCGACCAGCGTGACCCAAAGGGTTAAACCAAGCAAAACCTGATCGCCGAAGGAAATTTGATTCTCCGAATTCCGAATTCTGCACAGAGGTTTTAAGAGCCTCCAAAAAAAGGTAACGCTATTTTTATAAACGCTCGTTTTCCTCGAGTCCTAAAGGCAGCTAATTTCAAAAGAAAAACTCACCGGGTGTTGCGTTACATTTTTCAGCAGACAGAAGTAACACCACCGGCACAAGACACTTCAAGAACTTCATGTTGCTCTACGACACCGTTGACAAGAAGCACACGCAAAGTTTCTATAATGTCTCGGCAACTGTTCACAGGTCCCTAATCTCCGTGGTCGAAGAGTCAAGAACGACTGAAGCTCTTGAACGGGACAACAACTTATATACGAGACACCGGTGGTTTTTACGTCGGCTAATTATTGACCGGCGGTCTACGCGCTGGCCATCCTCCACTCCGCGGTTTTCGTTCGAAGAAATCAAACCAACGGTTCCCGGGAAAGTACCTTCGACGGGACCAGTCGATTTCCTAATTATCGTAAAATCGTCGCATACATTCTGAACGAAGACAGTGGTCTGGCGGACACCACGTCACGGAAAGACAAAACTTCTCCAGGACAGGATCGAGCCGGTGCTATCAAGGTCTGATCACTTCGGCGAATCGCCTCGCATTTTTTCATCGGCTAAGTATAATACGATCGTCCGATCCTCTATCTCATTTTTGTCCAAACGCCCGGTGTTCCTGGGGAAATTCGTGACGTTCCGGGGAATTTGAGGCGTTCAATGAGAAAATGGGACTTGATCGGAAATATTTTACTATACTTTGATTAGAGAGTACATATGTACTACTGGCGTATGTATGTTATATGCGGAGTGTTCTTGTCTTCTTTATCTGCTATTTTATTTGTCATCAAGACAGTGAATGATCAACATTCGGAAAGCGGCGTCGAGTCATATTTGATCCAAACTAAGTTAGTGTACCTCTGACATTACCAGAAAAAAAGATAAAAGGTTTTGTGTCAGAGATGACCCGGCACTGCTGACTAAAGAACACAATCATACTACTGAAGATTTTAGTATTATAAGTATCGATAAATGGACCGTTTATTTTGAAAGTGGTTATTCTCAAAGAGAAAATTAAAGGTAAACATATCTGTTAATTAAAAAATTTAGGCACATTATATGAACTCTGGCAATGTTTCTACTGTTTTATCAATATGTAATTTGGTTATATAAATTTGTTTAGGCGTATTTTACTAAACTGATGTATACTTACGGGCTGCAAATGGACTTACACCACTTTCAAGATTAGACAATTGTAAAAATCGTTTAATTTCAATTTTGAAAAATCAAATATCACTTAAAATATACTTCATATTAATCCAATTTTGTTTACAAATAATGACACGACATAAAATAGAAGTAGTATTTTTAATTTCAGACGACAATGACATTGTCAAGATTACAAGATATTGATAGTATTTACTTATGCTCTGTATGTGGCAGTGTTTCGAAATATGCATGATGCACCGGTGGTGTATAAGGTAATAGCTGTTTGATGTCTTTATATTTTTCATAAGTAATAAGCCTGGCATTTTGGTACAAAGGCGCCAGGGCAATTTTTTCAAATTTTAGCGGTCTTCCAGGACGTGTAGGTAATAAATTTATAGTTTTAAATTTTTTGTCCTTCATCCATGTTTTATATAAAATAGTGTATGGTGCACTTTTGAGAAACCTCATCCAACATATTTGCAACCAATTTACCTGTTCTCCATTAGTGTTTTTTCCTATCTGTTTTTAATTGCATTTTGAAGATTTTTTATTGAAACGAAATTCTCTCGTTTCATTTCATGTAAAATGAATTTATCATGTTTTCTACATTGTGTTACGTAATATATAACAAATGTAAAATAACAGGCTACTGATCGGCAACCATCTGCTAAGCCACCTACCTCTGTCAATTGGACTTACACCACTTTCATAATCGATGATTATGCAATTTCATTTACCGACCAATTTTAAATTGTACAAAACATGGGAATTTTTTAAGAAATTAAGCACGGACTAGTTATGCATAAAAAATTTACATCAAATTAAGCATGAATTACGTGATATCTCATTTTTTTCAAAGATGGACTTACACCACTTTCAAAATAAACGGTACAAATCTACTGTACAGAGATCGATTGGTTTAAACGTTGGTCGTGGCAATATTTGAGCGTTTCGTTGCTGCCTTTTTGAAAAACTCTTGACCGACGTGCTAAACATTGGTCGTCTAATGAGAAAAAAAACAGTCTTTAGCTGAAAATGATCGTACAAATATTTAAAACGGTGAAGTGATCCTGTGCGATCGATCGAACGATGAGCAATCGGTGCGTAGGAGAACGCTGCAATGTCATGAAAATGAAAATGACCGTCGGTGACGGTAAACTGATCGCGGACAAAGAGTGTGTGTGTATAATTATCGGAAGCTCTGCAATCACGGATAGCATTTAACGACGGAAAAATTTTACGATGGAAAGTAATGATTAACGAAAATATGTATTGCGGTATCTCCGGAAAGGTTGTATGTTCGTTTCGTTGTCATTGGTATCGGATAATGAGAATTTTATCGCAGTCATTGGCGCGTTCGACGCTAATAGGACGGTATTTATTCTAACAAGATAAATATATTTGATGTTGGATAATTACGGAATAGATGATGCACTTGAATCTCGATCATTTCAAGGGAAGTTGGCTTTCCCAAATGATTTTAAATGAACAAATTTGTATCCGAAATTATAATATTATTGGAATTATCGGGACTCGAAAGTCAAACTAATTTTATGTTTGAGGGTTTATTATTCATTGTGTAACTATACCTATAGAATATCGTAATTACAGGGTATCGAGACAAAAGAATGAGTGACAATTTGTGATAAGAAGTACCGTAGTGCAGAGTTATTACTTCAAATCACAGAGGCATTAATGATCTTTCCGTTTGAAGAGACAAACTTTAATTTCTAGAAGTCAAACGTCTCTGACTGTTATCATAGCGTGTTCAAGTCCTTAAATAATTCTTATCTGAATATCACGTCAAGGATTTTATTTTTTACAAAAATGTTAATCCTTGTGGAAATTGTACACTTATGATAAAAAAAACTGAAGGTTCTCAACTAAAAAAAGGTATTAAACATTTCACGATTACGTGTTCCACAGCATTATACATACAACAAGATTGTGTCACAGTTTAAAGTTATTCGGATGATAATTACGGAAGGTATATAAATTACCGAATCGTAAACTCTGATTCTGAGAAAACGTGTCTTCGATTTTGTTGCTGTAGGAGACGAGACGGTGCTGTTACATCAACTAAAGATTCATGTAACAGGAAAAATGTTCAACTCTGACCGAATGGAACGGTACAGTTAAAAACCGTATACCGTCAAATAATATATGTATACAGCATCGACTTGTGTACAGTAGAAGTACAGTAAGAGGAAATGTATGAAATTATAGCGCTATATATAGTGTCTCGTTTAGTAGTTGAGGTGTTCGACTCTATTAGCATATGTAGCAGGATTCGAGAATGATTTATCATAATCGTCGACTGCGAGAGAAACTTGTACAGTTATTAATAGAGTAGAAACACGAAGAAAAAGTGGAATCGTCGATTCTCGTTGTGCTTCCTGTTAATTACACGGGGAACATGCTCGGTGAGCGAGCGATCCTGAGACGCCATACAAAGACGGGGAAAAACCAATGAACTTGTCCATTGAGACCCGCGTCGCGTATTCTCGCCGGGATAAACACGATTACGCGCCGGATCCCGTAGCGCGAGTTCCCCACTACCGAATGATCTTGGCCGATTCCAGCGAATCTTTATAGTGGGTCAAGGAACTATACCCGAGAAAGAAAGGGAGGAGAACAAGCGCGTCAAATTTATTTAGAATCTCCAGGAACGACCGTGCCGATTACGATAGGATCGCGAAACATCCTTTTAGCTCGCAAATGCGCCAAGTGTATTATGTGTTTCTGCCTTCGCCAGGACTATCAGGATCGTACCGGTACTGGTACGCCAAAATTCTTTCGCGAATGTTAATAAGTTGCGTCATTCGATGCCGTTTGCAAGTTTTCGTCTCTCGCAGTTCACTCGAAAACGTAGACGAAATTGGAAATATCTCTATTTTATTTTTTATACTCTTATTCTTGTCACAGGAAATTTTGTTGTCAATTAATTAAGTCTCCAGATCGTTTTTCATTCCGGTCTTTGTAAAACGGTCCGCAAAAATTGAGATTTGCTTAGACTGAGGATTTTTTGTGCATTTATGACAAAAATGAGTAGACTGTCAAGATTGTGGACAGATTAAACGAATTTCAAAATATCGGTACATTATTTTGAACTTGTTAAGATTAATATAAAAAAGAATTTAATTTTTCATATTTTCTGTTGCTTATAATTGATGTATACAATTGCCAGTTTAGTGGAAATATGTCTTTACGAACTACCCTCTGCGTTTATTACTGGAATTATTATAAATTCAAATTATGCCTTATAAAAATGGTAAAGACACCAGTTAGTTAAGCCTTTAAGCTGTACAAAACTGGTTTCGAATTCTTCTTATTTAAGCTGCGTTAATGAGACGTTATTCAGAATTAACATATCAGGACTAAAACAATTTTCACATTATTAATTTGATGTTCTTGTTCGAATGAAATTTCTGAGCCCGATAAAACTTTCCGTGCTTTGATTGAAAATTATTGTAAATGTAATTTGTTTCTCTTTAATTTTTTTATCTGATATAATGTGTAAGCAATTTGGGTTCATCTACATGCCGAAGGCAAGTACACAATCACTTCGTAAAGCTTCCCCGAAACAATACGAAATTCGACCGAATCGTAACAATAAACAATAGACTAACAGACAATAATTTCCGGATGTCGAGAGTATCAATGAAATTGAGATATTTTCGCGAGACACGGGTGAGTCATCGCGCGGGATTCCCGGATCAAAACCTATCCGCAGCTTCTAGTTGTGATTCTGAAATTCCACCTAGTACTTTTCGCCACGCCATTATAAAGTCCGACTGTTCATTAACCGTGGCTTGTGAATCTCGAACCGTACACACGTATTCTGTGCGTGTCAATGTTAGTCTGGGCGGAAACGGCGAAGAAGAATCGACGCGAAGAATCGTTCCTGGTTTTTCACGAGAAAAAAAAAATATGTTACACTTCCCGATTTGCCTGCAAAAAAATTCCAAGACGATCTCACGATCTACGCGATGCCGAGATTTCGTATGCAAGCTCACGCTATGTATTGGCAAGGCTAGACGGCTTATCTCTCGATTCGATTTGTACATATTATTGTTATTGTTATTATTTGGACTGCGAGTTTCTCACCCGCGTAATCAAACAAGAATCGCAAGGTTATCGAAGATCGACGAATTTCAAAGCAACGTGTTCTGAGACCATAATTATTCCTCATCGTCGCAATAAATCATCGGACGAGCTGTAGCGGAACGTTAATGGGACTGGAATTGCGGTTGATTATATAAACACCGTGCACTTTATTTACTTATTTACAATTAACTTTAACGTGTTCACATTCACCGTGGAGTTATCAATGACCACGTGTTTATATTTTTATATGTTTATGTTCCCATGTTTAAGTACACGTAGGTTCATTTGCATTTTTTTAGGGGAAGTGTGAAACATATATAATTAAGATTCCTGAACAAATACTTGATCGACCGTGAAAGGCTAGAAACAATTATTTATCGCGGGATGAGTTTAATTAACGCGACTGGGTTCTTCCGTCGACCGTGAAGCGTGCCGAAATAGGTAAAACATTATTTTGTTATCCTCAGGAGCTCTTTGTTGCGAGTAGGTCGTACGTGAGATTTATGTTTCTCCCGGGACGTTTAAATACGCCAACCGGTTCTTGGTCCTGATTTCCATAATCATGGGCTGGCGGTTCTCGCGCGAAGAAAGAAGATCCACGTGCATCCCGTTTCTTTATTTCTTTCTACTTATTGTCGTCAAATCCGCAGCGTATAGCATCGACGGCAGGAGCAATGATTAACCGATCAGCGAACGAATACATGAGCGCGTCACGCGACCATAACGACGATCGAGTGATCCAGAATCGATCGCTGCACCGTCGGATCGCGATTTAAACGATCGTTTTACATGTCTTTCCTACGAGCACTCTTTACTTTACATACCTGATTAGTTGGAAGTCGTTGAACCCGACCTTGAGGATACAGGTTCTCGGAGACTTCGATGGAAGCTGGGATAGATGTCCTTCGTGCAAGATGGGTGTAAAGATTACACGCCGAAATGTGCATATGCGTAGATTCTACGGAATAACTACGATTATAAAGTAATTACATAAATAACGACGACAAAGAAAACGTCGAAAGAATGATCATCGAAGAAAAAACATTGTCGTTTCTATCACTGTCGGTTTAAACTGTTGTTATAAGCTCGTATAGAAAATGTAAAAAACGAGAGATTTTAAAATTTTCTTCGTCGTTACAATTAATAGTGAAATAATTTAATGAACAAGGAGACCTAACTCTCATCGTGCGTGCTGGTTAATTCCGAACCCCGGTCTAGTAGACTAGTTTCTCTATTATCTAAAAGAAAATTAAAATAATTTAGTGTAGTTCGAACACGTTCATGATTCTACATATAAAAATATACTATCTGCAAACAAATAAAAATATCATTGTGACTTGCATTTAAAAACAATGTTACGTAATGGAACATGTTATTACTATTTTTTTAATTAATTTCTACTATGTAAAATCATCAGCTGACTACCGTCCTGCAAATTACTGATCAAAGGCATCGTTTTCTTCTAGGTAGAGTCATGTTCTTGCCAGTGGACCAGGTGGTCGAATCAACGAATTGGCTTTCGAAAAATACCCGAGTTATTGCAATCAAGATCGTTAGGTCAACCGCCCCGAGCCCCCAACCAGCTTCTTGCCGCCGATGTATGGAACTGAAGCCATTACGAAACATATAGACAACACGACCATCTGGCAAGACCTTGATGACTCACTGTCAATAGCTCTCTGCTCGATGGCGGAACAAAATTCGTAGGCAGGTGACAATGAGGAAAACCCAGCAGCGATTTGATACGGTCGGTGCATCGGTACCTTCTCTAAACGCGGATAGAGAATGGGGAGCTGCGCTTCTTCGTGCGTACAGTCACGAATATTCGACTGTGTTCATAGTGGAAACACGTCATGTTTTATTCCCGATTTAGTTGGCATTCTTCGTGCATGGTGTTCCTCCTTTTTACATGACGTAATGTCGGCAACAGATGATCGAACGACGAAGACAACCGATTCGATTCGATAATGGTGACCATCTCTTCCTTTTTCTCTTCAATTTAATAAGTAGACTGCGGATTTTATGTGTTTGTGACAAAAACGAATTAGTCAAATATGAAATTGTAAGTCCATTAGAAAAGAATTTAAGGATGTTGTTACTTTACATTCAACTTGTCATAATTATTAAAGAAGAAAAGACATTTTCGACTAATTCGAGTTTCTTACAATTAACTAAAACAATTTGTATATTGCATAAATATCCGTAGTCCTCTAAGAACAACAGGATTTTACGAAAATATTAGTCGGATTCTTTGTGCTCTATGAACAGTTTTTTGTCTACCTTGTCGCTTGCGTTCCATGTATATCCAGAACAAAATTAATTCTTTCATGGTATTTGTATGAATCAATACTGAATCTTACGTTTATTTTCAAAAAATAATGTATATGAATTTTTGTTTAGCTAGAGGGTGACAAATGTCTCGTTTACCATCTCACCCACGGCTATGCTACGGCTCGAGTGTACAAAAATTATCCTTGGCGCAAACGAAGGAATTGGTTCAGGAAGAATGTAATCCGTCGATGTTCACGTAGAACATTTATTTGACAAGCAACACAAGTACAATGATGTAGGTACAAGCCGTCGCGATGTTTGTCGAAACGTCAAGCTACCTTACCAACGACTCCTCGAAACGAGTGTATGAGTTCGCGATTAATTCTGCAACGAATCCTTGCGGAACAGAATTAACTCGAGGAATGCGGCAATCGTACGTTTCCACGCTGCGAATACGAAACGTTGGTCGCCGGATCATTTAAAATAGTTCTAGCCCTCACGACACGAAAACTACCGATAAAAATTATTGTCGGCATATCCGTTAGAACGCAAACGTTTCAAGATCGGGCAAACAGTAGTCGTGGAAGCTCGTAGGTGAGCCACAGTTAAAATGTGCTCACACTGCTCGCCGTCGATTGAAGTATATTCGTCATTATTATTATTGTCCTTCACTTGGAAAATACATTTGGCAAAAGTTGCGCAACGCAAGCGGAGAACGCGCTTGGATATGTACGCCTTCGCGATCGAGAATTCCCTTCTAACGCGAGAACATCGCGTTTGGAAACGAGATACGTCCAGCGTGATAACATCTGTATTTTCCAATAAACTTATTATATATTCGCATCTATTAGGCATTCTTCGTCGACGCACATCGCTTGGACGCGCGTACAGATTCTTCGCTCGTCGGTCACGTTGCTATCCCGTTCTCGACGACATTAAGGCAGACTTTCAAGTAATTGACGCTGACATCGACGATCCTTTACTTGATTTTTGTCACCGTTAGACTGCGGAAGTTCGTGCTGGTATACGCTTTTATAAATTACAGCCATTTGATCGGAATTCAGATTTCGCTTCGCACCTTTAAATGTTCAAAATATATGGTAGATCGCCTGAGAAAATTATAATAATAAAAACGATAAAATTATAATTTTCTCTTCACAACCTTTTTCAAAATCTATCTTGACCGCCTGATGAATTTGTAGTAATAAAGACAATGAAATTATAATTATAAAAACGATTTCGATATGTTTAAAGAAATGCAACGTTGTGTTATTCGTTGCAAAAATATATTACGAATGAATGTTATTTATGTTGAATTATTGAATGTTAAATTAACCATTGTAAACTAAACCAGGCTTTGAAACGCTTCTGAAATTGACTCCATTCGCTTCTCCATACAATACAGTTAAATTACTTTTTGATTTTTTAATAATTCGGATTTATTTTCTAGGTTCAATTCTAGAATCTGGATCTCTTGCTGTAGTTTCGCTTTTGATTTATTCGTTGCTAACGTACACTCGGTCCTTCAAATATCTCCATAGAAAAATATCTGATGCTTTCGCGTCACGCGAACGAGATCTGTCGCAAATATCAAGTATTATAACTCGTTGTTTTGTCATGTATTCTTTTAAAATGAAACGCTGAAGACGTACAATAAAGAACGTTGTAGAACTTAGAAAACTAAACGAAAACTGTATGACATTCTGCTAGATTCTGCAATCCGTGGATAAACAAAGTTCCGCAGCCTAGTTATACCATAGACATTCGTTCGTCATGGAATCTCTAATTCTGTCTTCTAATATTCATCTTAGTTCGCTAAAGGAATGGAAAATTTATGGTAACTTATGGTCGGAAAAGACGTACAACCGATCGTGAAATTCTACGTACATCAGCCAGAACTTTTGAAATAGAGAAATAAAGATTTTTGAAATTTTATGGACGTTCTTGATTTTGTGAAAATATCTAATAAATTCATCATCAAAACGGATATATTAAATTTTTATATATAGGTAAAAAAATAAATTCATTTAAATGGTAATTCTGTGATGCAACGAGACATTATTAGAGCATAATTTAAAAGAGTTTCTTTATAGTAACCGTTTCTGTATTTATACAAAGGATTCAAATAAAGTAAAAATGAAATAACAATGATTATTTAATAAATCAACCAACTCCTACATAATATGGAACTTCTTTATTTCTCTTTCGAATATTTAGAAATCAGCAGATGCACGCGACTTTCGTAACCGGTTGCAGATAACTATCATAGCTAGGACTGTGCCTGACGTTCGTCCAGGCAAAGGGTTAAGCATTTCATCCGACGAAGAAACAGTGAAAAAATATTCGTCGCGGACGAAACGGAAAACCGTTTCGCGTACATTCTGCCCATAAAGATAGCACTTTCTTCGTGTATGACACCAAAGATCACAGTTCCTGTTAAGACCAGCATCAAACGAGCATTGAATCGACGGACATCGATCCCATTTCTCTTTGTTCTGCCAATGGAAAACAAGAAAAATTTGACCTCGTTTAACTAGAAATACAAGGAAAGATAATTAACGCCCATTTTTTCAACGCTCGTGCGGCTTTCGCCTAACCCGAATACGCTGCTTCGCTCTCGGACAAGATCCGATTAAAAGGGGACGAGGTCGCCGGCACTTCGACTCTCGAATCACACGGATTCTGCAACCGATTCCTGCTTTAACATTGTGCAATCTCGATATGAAACAATCGCGTTCGATACGCGAGCATATCGGAACCGGTTGTGACGGTCGTCGAAACATCATCCTGTCAATTTCGAAGATCCGATCTCTTTTGTTCGAAAGAAAGATGTCTCACAGTGTTATCAATCGAGAAGCTTTTTATTGACTTTTATTGACTTCTATTGACTGATCCGGACGTAACGGCACGGAAATGCGTTTGGATGCTCTGCTCGGAAACAAGGAGCAAACATTCGAGAGCGAAACCTTAAACGTTAGACAAATAGGAACGAGTATCACATAAACGAATGGAACAACGCTATTCGTAAGAAATTGTACATCTCTCCCTTCGCTTAATTATGCGGATTCGTCGGTGGATTAAGGCCTAGTTCGTGTAACGTCGCGAACTAGAATGAGGATCTTTACAGGCCCTTCGACGAGATTCCTGCATCATTTTCACTTACAGTCAAACGATATGGATGTCTGATTTTCGCTAAGCAATCTTCCCAGAGTTCGTACAAAGATCCCCAGTCTAGTCAGAGATTACAACTGTGCCCGACATATTCTTACGTTCTCTATCGAATCAAATAATACTGTAAATTATGGTTGTCGTCTACTTAAACAACGCGTGCTTCGCTCACGAAATACCATGTAACACTGCCTTTCGATAACGTAGAACTCACTGAAAGGTGTGACGCAAGAAACGTATAGACGAAGTATAAAAAAATATAAATGTCGGCGCAAGAAGCGTCATTGCTGTTCCACAGAAAAGGAAAAAGGGGGTTTGTTGATAAACTAACGCTTAAAGTCGAGGCTGTGTCACAAACGAAATTCGCCGTACTTCACAAAAGCGAGGATAGACTCGCGGCGACCTTGATTATCCATTATCGCGTCCGTAATCCTACCGCAGTGTATTCCTTTTCCTTTGCCTATCCTACGCTGCGAAATTCACACGCACACACGCACGTTCGCTTGCACGCACACACGGGCATCACGCTCCCCATGAAAAATATCCTATCTAAAGACACGTTTAAGGTAGCCGAGTTAGTGTAGTGGTCTCCACGGATTCCTTCGGTTCCGTAGTTTTGGTCTCGGTCTTTTCCTCCGCGTTCTCCAATTCCGTTTTGTGTGCTATCGCGTAATTGCTCAGGTATTCCACCACCTGCATGTGCCCGAACGTTTCTGCTTCGTCTATCGGCCGCTTTCCCCACCTGAAACGTGACTCACGGTTAGCTCGGGTTCGCACCGATTGGAAAATCCCGTAGGTGTGACGCACGGATCGCGATCGAGGAATTTTGTGACCTTTTGGCAACATGCCATGTTGCCATTCAATGCTGAATGAAATTTCATTGGGCTGTTAAAAGTTATGAAAACGTTATTTTACTTCGATATTCAGTATTGGAAAACTCCAGTATTAGAATATATATATAGAAATGTAAATAAATAATATGTAAATACAACAATATGTAGTACGGCATAATTTTTTGGGAATTGCGTTGACAATTCAGCTCACCTGTCCTTGGGACCGTGGGGTACCGCGCACTGTTCGATCAGAAACTCGACGCAGTCGATATGGCCTTCGCTGGCTGCCAAATGCAGGGCTGTTCTGCCATCGTAATCCGAAAGTGTCATGTCCATGCCACTCAATCGGTGCCTGAAATTCAAGTCCAACACTTTACAATCAGGTATCTCCTATTCTACTACAACTCGATCTATTTTAAGGACTGTTACGTAAAATTCTCCATTCACATTGCCACGAGAAAGCGCAACATTTTTTAAGCGCTTTCTTATTTTTATACAACTATTTCTGAGGATGGTAAGAGATATGACAGAGCTCCTCACATTGTGAACAGTTAAAACGAACCTCCTTAAAGCGGTGACGTCGCCGCTAGCCGCGCTGAACAGCAGATTAACGATGGAGAGTCCCTTGGTTTCGTACTTGTGCCTCCTCGGATCCTTTTTGTTCGTCGCGTGTTTCAGGTTGTCATACCTATGATCATAGTAGGTGCTACACTAATCGGGACGGGATGGAGAGACGACGGGAGACAATGAAAATAGCCCAAGTTACGTCGGCCGTTGGATGGTCCGTGTTCCGATTTTTAAAGGCGCAGACAGAGAGTTTTGTCGGGCAGGTGGTTTGTTCGTGCGGGTTAACGTGTAGAGCGGGTCGTGAAAGAAAAGCAAAGGAAAGGAAATAAACAATTGATTAATGTGTTGTCACTCGGTTCTGGATCGTATTAGTTTTTAGAGTAAAATTTAATAAGCAAAAATACTGGCTGCGGAATCGGCAATCTTCGTGACTGAACCGCGATATTCGTTATTCGCTCGTAATTGTAATTCGTGACCGAGTGTTTCGCATTCTGGCGATTGTGTACGGTTCGTGTAAGTTTCATTTAACCGCGAATAGAAGCGAAACCGATCCTTCTTCCAGCAACATCGAACCACGTACCTGTGGAAATTGAACTCGGTGACGAGCTCCTCGCAGAACTGCACGCCTCGGCAAGAATTGCCGAAGGGGTCCAGAGGTGGGGACCACGTGCAGATTCCCATCACGTTCGGGATCACTACCAGAAGGCTTCCTGACACCCCCGACTTCGCGGGTATTCCGACCTGCAAATTTGTAAAGTTAACTATTAATTTTTCCGTAACATTGATTCGAACAGCAAGGAACAAATTAAAATTTGGAGGAATAAGGGAGGGGCGGCGGTGAACACTGATTCTCGCAGTTAAGAGTAACAGAGAAAAGATCGGACCCCATCAAAGTCTATAAAAGTTACGTTTATAATAATTATCAAACCACAGAATCGTTGTTACACAGTGAAATTCGATCCCCCAGGCGTTTATTATTAATTTACCCTGAACGCAAACTGGCCGCTGTAATCGTACATGCCGCAGCTGTGCATCAGACTGAGAACATCTCGAACACTGTCGGGCTTCAAGACCTTCTCCTCGGTAATAGGGCATATGCCGCCATTGGCGAGGGTGGCCCCCATAACCGCCATTGTGTCGCAATTAGCTTCCATGGAGCAACACTAACACAGAAATATCATCATAAAAATGTGCGATAAGACTTTTAAGATGGAACAACAACGAAGAGAGACTTACTTGGAAATAAAAGTCCATTATTTCTCTTAAATTCGACTTGTCTGGATAACAATTGTGCTCCCTCATGTAAAAGCCAAGCGCGTAATTTCTGTCAGCTGCCTCTCTCTCTGATAGAAACACGGCATTGTTGAAGCCAAGATTCTCTCCGCCTGCCAGCCTCTTGAAATAATTCATCGTGAAGTCGAACTTCTCAGCGAGTGTCATCTCAGGTTTGATTAACGACTTCAATAGGGAACAAACCAATATAGCACCAGCGTTGATCATAGGATTATGGGGTTTTTCTGGAAAGATGTAAACAGATGTAACATCGCAGTTGCTGAGTAATTATTTTATCGGCGAGAAAAAATAGTAAGAAATAATGCGTTTACGATTCAATTGTTCTGATACTTTCTAGTTCAAATCAAACAGAAATTGAAACACAAGTCTCGTTCTTGCCTCACTGAAGAAAATACAAACGTACAGTCCAAATTTTGTTTCTAATAATTGTAAAATTCTTACCAGAATGTGTATAACAATGTCTTTTGAGCTGATGCCAATGTCTTGACATAACAGCTTACATAAAGTAAAAAGTGACGTATCATCTACGAATTACTTATGCAATGATTTTAAAGCAAATGTTAAAGAAAGTTTACGAAACCCTACGTTAACCCTTAAGTCGCGCCATATTCTTCGCGGTTACATAATTAAGATTAACTCCGGAACGCAGCCATTTAAAAAAAGGCCTCGAATTTGAAACTAATTTTTAAATGGCTCCGCTGCGGACCTCTCGAGTGCAAACGGTTAAAATGACAAATAAAACTGCACACAGAAAACGAAATGCATATAAAGCCTCGAACGTACTGTTATAGTCCAACACCAGCTCGTTGAAATTCCTGCCGGACGGTTCTTGGCCGACATATTGATGGACAACTTCCTGGCTCAACCTGTCCAAGGCTATCGCATAAGTCAACGGCTTGCTGCAGCTCTGCAGGGTGAACGGTATGGAGGTGTCGCCGATGCTGAACCTCTGTCCATCGATCGTGCACACCGAAACACCCCAGTAATCCGGATTCATTCTAGCCAGCTGTGGTATATAGGAGGCGACCTTGCCCTCGAAGTTCGACTTGCATTTCCAATAGAAGTCTTCGATGTGTTTCGTGAAACTGGACCAGTCCGGGATGATGAATTGATGCCTGAACGCTCTCGAGATCAATACTATGTTCGGATTTATGATCCTGCAAATCAGATCGAGTTAGAGAAAACCTTCGCACGATCCCATTGTTTCGTGGAGACGGTGATTTTACGCGCGGTCTCTCACCTCCTGAATTGCTCCCTATTCAATTTCTGCGTCTCGTGGGAAACGCCCTCGTAACCTCCCGTCTTCGTGTATTCTTTCCGCAGGTTGTCTGAGAATTCCTGAAGCCTGGGGTCGTCGTTCCGCAAACCGGTCGTCCTCAGGGCCTTGGAACACGCGAAACAAGATAAAGTGGAGCGTCGAGAGCAACGCTTGCCTACTAGTCTCGCGTGCGAAATCGCGTTACGCGGTGGTTCTATACGTGTAACACTGGGCTTGTACTCACGGCCAAGAACTTGCCAACCGGTAGAAGGTCGGTCTCCTCGTTCTTAAACATGTCGAATAAGACATCCTCAGCGTTCGTCGCTTGATCCTGGTCTCTGGTGCTAGAACAGATCGTGAAATTCGTTAATAATCGTCTCTGTATATGCGTGGGACAACTAGGTGCATGCGGTCTACTATTTCGTGCGGAATAAGGAGGCTATTGCAAACTGCTGGCTTTTATAATAACGATTGTATCTAACACCCTGTCCTACGACTTTCTTTTTTTTTTATAGTTAACGATTTATTATAGGCAAATGTCGATAAGAGAATGGTGAAATTTTATTCTAGTTTCGCAGAGTTGGCATGTATTTACCGAACTGTATGAATTATAAAATAATCGAAACTTTAAGAGAATTAAGGAGCGTAGGTTCTTTCGCAAACTTCCAAAGAAGGAAACGAGCTTCTAAAAATATACCATTTTCACCCTCCGATGGGCGCGCCTGTGTACCCAGACCAGTTTTATGATAATAAAACATGCAAACGACCTCATCTGCCAATTTTCGGAGTCTTCGGCTATTCTATTAATCATGTTTTATTTTTCGAAAAGCATTGTCACAAACGAAATGCCAAATTCTTTCAAAGGACACTGTGTGCTGGCGCGCCCGACCGAGGGTTAACGGAGTCATTTAGGAAACGATCGATCAAAGGATCTACTCTCAAAAATTTGTCGCGTCTTCGCGTCATGCGTCAACCAACACAGACAACAACACAACACTAACAACAACAACACTTTACTCCACACTGTACTCACTACATGTAATGGCTATCATGAATGAAGCTGTATTCCCTGCAAAAACAGAACGAAAATTTGCATCAGTCGACATCGTCGGTGTATTTATTACCTAAGGAATCGCGCCAACATCCTCTTAGACTTGTAACCTTTCTTCTCTAACCAGATGGAGCACGCGACCTTCGATTTGATCGCGTAATCATCGGGGGTGTTGACCGGTACCAATGCTTTGCTATCGGTCGAATCATCTTCGTCTATCGCGACGTAAGGCACAACGATGCTCAGGCTGTTTTCCTTCATTTTTTCGAAATATTTGAAAGTTTCGATATAACCACAGACTCTCGCGAGAGAAAAAGAAGTAACACACGATTCGATTCCGCGGGGCTCTCTGTTAATCGAAAGCCATCGAAAAAGTCTTTGTCGACGTCTGCGGAGATCAAAGCGGGAGGCTACCTTATATGGCGGTGGAACACGAGCTATGATCCCACTCGACAGGGAAACGCGATCCAAAAATAACAGAAACGCCAACAAGTAAAAACGACAGGTGCGTAATGTGTTTTCTTTCCTTTTGTGTACGAGCAGCTTCGAACGAGCAAATATCGGAGCACGAAAAACTGGAAATCGTCCATTGGTGGTCGCTTGGCTTGCATAATCGCAAACAAACTGTATTGCAATTGTCAACACGAGATGGATTTTCCGCTTTACAGGTCGATGAAGATCGATGCCTCTTTTTCTCAGTCTTGTCAGCTTTTTTATTTGTGTTTTCAGTGTCAAGGTATACTGTGATCTACAGGTTTAAAGATAAATAATTAATAAAATAAACAGAGATCAATTGCCCAAATATGGATAAGTAAAAAGTAGTACACACGATCTTAAATATATGTCTGCTACTGTATACATATTTTCTATAAAAATAAGTATTTGCATGAACACCTACAACCTTTTAATTACAAATAATAACAATTATTATGGCGTCGGAGTCTGAACAACAAGATTTGCGTAGCGAGCTCACCACGAATGGCGGGTCGCACCTGTGAGCAAACAATCGATTAGGTTCAATTAGAACGACTGGTGTTCGAGTACCACGAATGCTAGTCATCTGGTGAGCGTGCAGCTAACGTCAGGATTTAATTATAATTAGTATAATTTTTCTATCGCTCTAAACAATTGAAATGTTTGCAAAAATTTATTTGGACATTGTCTAGCTGGTCCCTCTAACGTCTCAAAAAGTTCAACGTTCACTGGATCCAATTATTAACAAGTTATTCCATTCGAAAGAAAAACTAATCAAGTGGAGACCACAGGTGAGCTTCTTCTATTATTCTACCTGTTCGATTATTCGGAATGACCTCGCCCCCATAATGCTGGAATAAAGGAGTTTCTATCGTAATAGTCTCACCAGAGCGACGAATTGTAAAATTCAACGATATCCTCGACGTGGTGTCCGACGAAGCGATTGTCCATTGTCTTCCGTACGGTTTCGTGGACGTATTCGAACGAGCACCAGTTGTTTATCGTTTGCGGAGAAGTTATCCACGACGTTTACCCTTATCACAGCGCCGATACTTTCTTCCGTAAGCGCGCGGGATCGATTGATCGATTCAGTAAAGTTACGGAGAACAAAATCATGCCTCCTGCCGAACGTATTTAAATTCGGAACGAGGTTGTTAAGACAATAAATTGCGTTACTTGGGGTCGGATCTATGAAGATCAATGATGCTCAATCAATCGGCCGCGCAATCGTCGTAGTCTGGAAAACTGTTTTTTCCGGCCGAAGTTCAATTTATTCAATTTTAACATTCTCACGATGTCATATGATATTATATAGCGAAAGGAGAATATTATCAAGCTATAACTTATTATCGATTTGACAATATATAAATCATGAAAATAATAATAACATTCTGTAATCCAAAAAATACGTGATTCTCCTCTAGTTATTACATAAATAATTGCAATTAAAGGCATTGCAAAGTGCAGTTGCGGCCGGCGACGCGACGATTTATAGTCACGCGTTTGAGAACCGTCGGTATCGATTGCATCGAATTTATTGGTTACGATGTTCCTCGGTTAAGGAGAACGCGATAATCGATTAGCAACAATTATTTCGAATACGCAACAACGGTCCGCGATACGAGCAATTGGACAGTCCTATGCAACGTTGCAGTTTAACTAGGCTGGCTCCTTCTAAACGTCTCGATTTAATCTCCGAATTACGTAATCGAGCTCGAAGGATGCGTGTGCAGTTATCCCGCGTCGGAAAACGTTTTAACGTGTGCCACACTTTCCGCGAAACTGTCTCTATTAATATTAAACAATTCAATGCATCGACGTGCCTCACGTTTCTCTATATATAATACGATAATCGACACCTTCAACGATCGCGACTTTATACTTTTTAATGAAAAAAGGAAAACTAATTGTATTAGAATCGTCGCATGTTATATTATATATACAGTGGCTCCGGAGCGAAGCCCTTTCCCCTTGAAAGGAAACATTCGAGTGCAAATGGTTCGATAAAGTCCGAATAAGACCATTGTTTTTTTTAAAGAGATTTCAGTGGAATCTGCGATGTACTGGATATTAGCGTACACGTGAATTCCTCTATATGATAGTGTTCTGTACTGATAAGAAGCGAGGAAGCTTCCTATCAATAGCGAGTACAAGTTCTCGCAGCTTGTTCGAGACGAAAGGTGTGTAACGAGTTTTCAGAGTGTTGGCTGTTCGACAGTGTAATTGCTAAATAATCACAAGAGAGGAGATAGGAGCGTGTTCGTTACCGTGTTTGCGCGCGTTCTAATTCTAAGGCACTTCCGAAAGCGGCGTCCAAGTATTTTATCATTCCGAGCTTCTTCGACGCCGGCACCGCAGCCCGTCTCTGCAACCAATCAGTATTTTTTTTTTCTAGCGTGATCAGCTCTCCTTCGAATCGGTAAACAAAAAAGCCTCATTACCACAAACGTTCACCCGCATCCGTCGCTTTAATTACGCATGCACATGTCCGTAAGTATTAAGATATCTACTAGTCTCACATTGGAGACGACGATATTTATTACAGATTTTATAAAAGATGCCTAAATTCGATGTTTTTCATGCTAAACGTCGAACAATGTTTGTAGAAATATTATTTTGTGAAATCTTATTTTTGCTTAAAAAGTTATTAACTTTGATTAAAAATCATTCAATATCAAAAGTACAAAGGTTAGTTAGAAGTATAATACGATTATTCAACTATCCTGTCTCGTTCAAGATGTCCTAATATTTGTGGACATGGGTGTAACTCCTCATTCGATCGATCACTCATGCAACATTACCTAACAAGACAGTTACAGCCAAGAATAGGTGAACGGTTCTGTTTGACTACTCGGTAATGTACCTTGGTTAATTGTGGCAGAATTGTGGTATAGTAAGTCTTATTAATAGTACGATATCCTAACAAATACCGCGAAACATTTAAGGCTATCTGTTACACAGAATTGTATTTGCATTTACTGTTACGATCATGTAAATTAATTTCTTTTCTGAAACAATTATTCGTTCTTTAAGATTACTTAAAATTTTTCTTATACGTTTAAAGAAAACAATCTAACAATATTAATATATAATTTAGATATAAGGTACGTAGATCGAATCGAACAATTTCTGTTAGCATCCGAATACTCTTATGACATAGTAAAATTTATAATGATAAAATTTGTAATTATAATGTATAATTCTAAAAAGATTTCATAATAATTAAAAGTAGAAAATATGCGAAAGAGTTCCGTATACCGATAGATAAACTCCTGCCATCTGACAGGCGATCCTAGAATACAATAAACAACGTTTAATTAGAGCAAAATTAACTCGATCATTTCGTAACTAACAAAGACATATTAATACAGTATCTATCGCTTAAAACCTGCTACATATCTTCGCAATCAGTTCGAAAAGGTAAAAGGTCATCACTAAACTGCGAAATCTTGCCCAACTCCTATCTTTGTCAATTGTTTCTTACAAATCACACTTAAATAATTATCTATTCCAATGAACCAGAGGTTCGCTAACAATCGAATTGTAATAAAATAAAAAAATAATCGAATGATTATTGCTAAACCCACCGAGCATTAAAAACGATTACAGTATAAAGCCTTCTTCACAAATTTAATAAGTTGCTTTTATTGAAATTCTGCGCGATTACTATCATATTGCATGCTCCATCATTTCACACGAAAGTATTTAATCGGTGTTGGTGGGTTTAGGGTTGATCGCAGGGCTGGGGAAAATTAAAGAAAAATTTGTTATTAAATAATAAACATACTATTTGGAAATACTATTTCGTTAAATGTTTAAATCACGAGGAAACACTGTTAATACTTTTAACTATTATCCTCTGAAATATTACTATTTATATTGATGAAATATTATTTCCCCGTATTCTAGTAAAACACTTATTTCGCTAAACTAAAAATGAAAGTACAAATAAAGATAAATGTATTTGGATTGTAATCGCTATTTCGTATTAGCTATTTTCCCTAGTCTTGATTAATCATCGTGGGGGTAAACGGTTTCGCGCAACAGCTGGAGGGCCCCGGTAGAAATGGGTGGTCCGCTGGTTAACCCCTTGCACTATGAGATCTTTTCGAACTGCGTTGATTAGCATTTTTGGGTCCTCGATAATTTTATTGATGGAGCGCGAGGATTTTTGTTTCGCGATTATTTTCATTTTCTGTCAATCCCAGGTTTTTATGATGGAAGATTCAAATTTTGTTTCGATTTGATAGAAATAATTGGCAGTCGTATTTATTAAATTATGTGAGAAATGTTCGTCACGAGTCAAACTCGTTATTATAGTGCAAGGGGTTAAGGGAGCTCGAAGCGAGTCGCGCGGTTCGACAACGGACACCGATAGAAAAGATCTTAGCCCTTGAAAGACCGGCGTGTCTCGCGAGCGAAGAATTTCGGTTCGGCGTGGCGTGCGAAAGGAGTTGCCAGGCAGTTCCGTATTGATCCTTCGATGAATCGACCCTAACTACCCTAGCTACCCTAAGCCGAAACCTGCCACGTGTACCCCTAATTCGGATCAGCGGAACGTACGCACGAAAACAAATCAGCCACCGGATGCCAGTTTCATCCTTGACCCACTTTCGGAATCCGGTTTTCGACTATCGAAAAATGGTCGCCGCAAGGAACGATACCCGAGCATCGGAAGCGATGTACCGTAGTGTCATTGCCGATCATTGAGAGCAATTTATCGTGGCAGAAAGATGCTTTTCGATTATCTAATTGGTGTGCGGTGCTCGCGCGTTTTCGCTTTGAATTGTTGGTACAGCGGCTGAGTATGTATTTCTGTTGTCGAAGTGGGCCGTGGTCCATGGACCAATGCTACCGCCCACATGGACGCGAAACATGAATAGAATGACGCGAGCTCGCATCGTTGCACGTGATCGATACCTTTCTTGGCGGAGCAACAATATGCCACGCATCTCGAATAAATAATCGAGAGCAATACAAATGAATACAAAGGGATGAAGAGCAATTTTACGCCCTAGCCTTCTCCTCTTCGTAATCTGTGCTCTTGCTCCTAGAACAAGTCGTCCTACTGCCCGTATAGATCTCAAAGTTATCAGTGGCTGCCCTGTTTAACCGGAAGCAAGGCAGACCGAGCCCTTAGGATACCATGCATGCTTTTACCGACTCTTCGGTTGCTAATTGCAAGTGGTCAGGTGGGAGCGTTAATTCAATCGCCACGAGACGATCGCCGAAACCGCAGATCCGGCTCTCGAATCGATAAGCGTCGAGCAAATTTTTCGCGGGAATCTCTCGGATCAATAACGAGCTGGCAAAGTCGATTGTTTCGCACCTTGTTGCTGATGTGCAGCCTCCTCATCCCGTGCGTGCCGACTTTCACGATCTTCAGCATTCTCGCGACGTTTAGGATGAAAAATCCAAAGTGAATGAGCTGTCTCGACGGTGGAGTTTCTCAGGAACCTGGGGGTTGTCACTGTTGGCTCTGATCGGAGTCTGCGAACACGCACGCGTTCGCATGCACACGCTCGGAAACGGTGACGCGAGAGAGCGACCCTCGACGTCCCGTTAACTTAGAGGTACTGCGGTATTAAGGGTCACGGGGACGTCTGCGAACGGGGAGGCCTGCCGACATATAGGGCACATGCGCAATTTAGACGTGCTGGCGTGACGCTGAGAATTTCGAAGCGGATTTTCCGTCTCGTACAATCAATACCGTTTCCCCCAGTCAGCCTCGGGGATTTTGGGGCAGGCTACCCGAGCCCTTCCGCCGGCCAGGTGATCCAACTCGAGGACGCGCCTGTAGGGGTTGTTTCCTCATATTTATATGCTTCACATGTCAGTCGCGTCTTTTAGATTTCTAAACTTTCGCAGAACAGTTCAGGGAACCTAGTACTGATATAAGAGATCCTGGAGAATAAATATTCTATAATTATTTATAGTATCGGGGTTGCTTGCAGAAGATGAAAACGGAAAACATTTTGGAATCGGTGCAAACCTTTAAGTTTTTGAAGAAAAGGGATTCGTGTCGGTTGATTTACATAATGGCACGGTGTTTAAATTTTTCTTGCGCAAGCTGCCAATTTTATAAATAGTATCAGATTTTCGGATTGCTTTGTGTATAGTAAACGCCGCGCCTCGACAGAAATATATCGAAGACGGTTAACGAACGTAATCTGATACGTTAGTTGTTAACGCGACACGATTTATTCGTTTCTAATGAATTAAAAACACATAGGTACAGTCGCCATTGTGACATACCTGTTATAACTAACGACGTTCCGGAGATTACGCGGGACTACAATAGAGTTATGGTTCCCGTTAACTCGAAGCGATCACGAACCGGCGCTTCGCTCATCGATCCGGCCGTAATAAATATGCAAGTGCACTGTTCCTTAGCGCATCGCTGTTTCTTGGTCGATAAACCACGCATCCCGGAGTTTAGAGATTCTTGTTAACAGGAATTAACACTTCGCCTACCGGCGTTTATCGACGCGTTAAATGCCGCCGAGGGGGTCGTACTAAACGTAACGAATTATGCTTAATTCTTGGACAGGAAACCGAGACGTATAAATAGATTTGATACATCGTTTACAGCTTTAGGTACGAATTTTCTCTTTGAAAATTTATTTCGACGTGGCAGATTTTACGATACTTTTGCGAAAGAATTAACAATTGTTTAATAACGTACAGCGGTTGAAATTGAGTAACCTATAGGAGAGTTACGGGTGATTACAATACGACAAATGCTATACTATGTGTAGAATGCACGCCTGACAAGAAAGTATTCGATGTAATAATAAAAATAAAACGATTTAAACTCTTTTATCATTTTTACACGCGGGTGGGCAGTGTACTGTTTTATATTTGATAAAAGAAGAAAATCACCTGTCGTTTTATTAGTATTCTCTGTGATACGTGTACAATTTCTGTTTTGTAATATCTCTGCGCAAGTAATTCCATCACATTCGTGATCCTAATCGAATATTTTCTATTGGGGTAGGTGCCAAATTTTTGATACGCGGTATAATCGTGCGAAATAAAAGTTGGTCTGTGTATAGAATAATCGATGATCGTTCTTAAAAACACTTATCCATACTGTAAGAAGTAACGACGCGTTGATAATCTTTTAAAAATCAATGCTTAATATCTACAGATTCCCGGGTACATTGGTCAATAAAAATAGCACTTACAATCGTAATAATATCTTTTGTGTTTTAATAGAAGATTATCAAACTGTCGTTTAATAGGGTACAGTCATAGAGACGCCTATTAATAGGCTTCCGATGTATAAAGTATTAAGTACCTAATATCGATTGTGCACGAGACGCGATTTAAATTCTAACGTTGTACGACAGTCGGCGAAAGATTCGAGGCAGATTAACAATTACAATGAATAGTTACAAATAGGTATCATTAATTATAACTTACATCGATGCTTAATACTTTGGTTTCCATTTCACGTTCTACCAGGTAATCTACGAATGTACTTAAGTACGTAGAGCTCGACAACATCATCGACGTAATCTATTTTGATTTTCCGTATGAAAAAATAGTTTGCAGTTTCGATGAAAACCCTTATTGCACTTTTCGCGCGCAGTGCATAGAAAAACAGTATAAAAGCTGCACGTGACCAGCCCAACTCGCATTATCATCTGTCTTCTATCCTTATCTATTTTGGCCTCCGTGCAGTTCGCATCTACAGAACGTGGTCCATCCGCAATTTGGAAGACTATGACGTTATCATAACGACGCAATGGCGTTCGGTGAAAATCTTAAATACTCCTTTAGAAAATAGCATATAAAAATGTAACGTCCCTTCTAAACCTTTACGTGTAAGTGCATCGTGTACAAGGCTCGAACTGTATAAATAAAGATGATTGTCATGACAGTAATTCGATATTTACAGATGATTCCTCGGATGAACACAGTTTAAACGGCAACATGGATCTCCGTGGTCATGAGAAACGTGAGAACCGTAAGCTCGCAAACAACCGCAAAGCCGAGTGCGCGCATCGCTGAGAAAAACTCGAACGCGTTCGATCCTGAGATAAAAGGCAGAAAGATTATAAGAAGGTAGAACCTACGAGATCTATAAAATATTGTGAGTCTCGATATATCTTATAAACGTTGTCAAAATTTCGTGGAGATTGCTCCTGCTCGAACGCCACGAATTTCTATAGAGTCTACAACAAGACGCAGCTCAAATCGTGTGAATCGCATTTCGCTGCTATTAAGTAAAGCTTGAAAATCAGTGAAGCGCCGGGAAGGGCGAACCTTCCCACGCTCACTGTACCTTAACAATAATAGTTCTAACATAAGATCGCCGTAGCATATACTATGATTTACTAACAATGGCCAACGTTCGCGAGTACATCGAAACCTTGGGAGACCCGGGGAGATACCAATGAGATCATCCTGCAATCGTATTTGCTGATTCAACCTTTATGCCAATCGTTTCCTTTCTCCGTCTGTTCTCGAGAAGTCTAAGATCTAGGGACAAGAAATTTGTGGCCAGACCAGAATTACAAGAGCAAACAAATCGGCTGACGCATACGAAAGCATTGTCGAACCTTCTGGCAAAGTTATATCGAATATTCATCTTTTTGCCTAGACTGTTTCGATAATTTGCATTAAGATGTGCCGTAATTATGCAGGAAATGAAAATATATTTGCGCTCGAGGCAGAAATTGAAAAGGCATCCTTTTTCATAAACTTTTTTTTCGATGAGCAAAGTATAATTTCGAAGACATTAATCATCATGGAATTACGTAATTTTTAATACATTCATGTTAAAAAAAAATATCACTTAGTGAATGAGTTTTTTAACGTGCAAGTATATTATGTCAATGTAATCTTGATGTCTCAGATCACTTGTGTCTGAGATCTTTTGTAAATAAATTTTTCAAAGTATAATACAGCATCGTCTAGATGCAAATAAGCGCAAAGGTTGAATCAACAGCGACGTCTAACAGCCGAACAATTCGCCACAACAGATTCCTGAATTTATTAAATTTCCACTCCCCATCGTCCCAGCTCCCACGAACGCGGACCCGAGAACATTACCCTAAATAACCGTGTCCTGATAAGCGGGTGGCCCGCTGAGAACGAACTGTCTCTTGCTCTGTCTGACAATATCGTTCCTGTTAGGCACCTGGGGCGTCGCTCTGACCCCGTGGTAATTGCTATAGCTGGACCTGGCGCTGGCTGGTCGATTATTGTACAAATCGTCCAGGTCCTCGCCGTTCAGACTCTGGGTGCTGGTCTGCTGGAATGTTGGATTGCTCTGACCCTGCCACTGCATGGGGTTAACTTCGCTCGGCTGCCAATTGTCGGTGAGATTCCTTGTGGAGCTGCTGGCGTCCCAATTCGGATAGGGTTGGTTCGCGTAATTGCTGGTGTTCGAGTAGTTATTGGACGAGTCCTGGTTCCAAACGGCGGGCGAAGAGACGGCCATGTTGACGGCTTCTGGCTGCCAGTTCGAATTCCGGTCCCGGTCCCAGGTCATCGAGATTCGGTCGTAGTTCAGCGTGCCCTGGGACAGCGAGTTCACGTTCTGGTTGGTCAGGTTGCTGGGCGTCGTGTTCGCGTACAAGCTCTCCTGGTGTTCCATAATGCGGTTCACAGGATTCTTTCTGCGCGACTGTCGCAGCGAACTCCTGCGGCTAGACCGTCTTGTCCCGTCTCGAGAGATCACCGATCGCCGCTTCACTCTTCGGGGTGTCATCGGCTTCGGGGACACGCTGTCGTCGTGCACCGGCGGCTCCGGCTGCGAGTACTCGATGCTGTACAATGGCCTCGGCTGTTTTTTCTTCCGTTTAGTTTGTACTGTCACGGAAACAAAGAGCGAAGAGACTGGTCACATGAGGAACCAATGACTTGGGAATCTAAGGAACTCAACGATCACCGAACGGTCTCGTATGTTATAGTCTGTCCAGGGAGACGAGCCAGTGAGTGTGAACAAACCCACGTGTTCGACACAGGGTTGTAATATGCCGACCCCTTGTGTGTATCAAGCTTTACATTAGGCTTTGCAAGCAAGGGTCCTCGTAGAAGGACCAAAGTGGACCCTTAGCTCGGCATTTGGCAGCCAATAGCTTCTTCAGCCACTATTGCCGAGCTTTACTGACTCGTCTGGTTGAGCGGACTATACAGGGTGTCCCTGAAAGGTATTTACAAGCTCAATGGAAACAGGAAAAAGGATCCCTTTTAGGGACACCCTGTAGGAGCAAATGATGGGATTTAACACAAAATATCAATGTTAATCGACACAAATGCGTTAAAAATGGCTTGCTTCGAGTGAGCTTCGAGATCAGAATGACTTGTTCCGGCTGCAGAAGAATATAGTTATTAAACAGCGAGGTATTGTGTGCACTATGTGAACGAATTTCTTTGACTTGGTAAACGTTTTCACTAATGGTCTATATTAATATAATTTATAAAGTGCGATAAGACAGCAACAGAAAATTGTGTATCATAAAAATATTACTTGAATCTTTGAATCAGTGATAGTTTATGTAGAAAGAACAATTGTTTACTTCGAAGCGAAATAAAAATGACGGTTTCGCTGTACAAGATCTAGTACGATTTTAAAGCACAGAGAGAATTCCGTGTTCTGTTTTCTAATGGAGCTCGAATTTCCTTCGTGCGAAATGAAGAGAACGAATGATACGAAGAAAGTATCGGAGCAATTGGACAACTGGGAAAAAATATCCAACAGTATGTAGGAAAGATATAGGAAATAAATCGATATGGAAAGGAATTGGTACAGTTTAGTTTCCTAGATGCGCAACAATGGCTACTTTTTCCCCAAGCGATGCACCACAAAAGTCTACGTTATTATCTCGACTAAATGAGTTACGAGTAAAGTAATTTCCCTTTACGACAAATAGATTTCTGAGGAATCTAAGAATCTTGCACGTTAGAAATGCACGAAATACCGCAGACTAATGATTACCGATCCCGCAGATCCGTTAGTTTGGAAACACAAACGCGTAACATCGATCATGAATGCGGTACGCGTTCAGCCACGTAGAAATTTATGGTGAACGATAACCAGAAAAAAAGGGTAGCGACACAAGTAAACGGATAAAAACAGTTTCCCGAATACCGCAAGAGGAGATTGTTAGAGTGGGAAAGAAATAGATAGAGTGGGGGTTAATAAATAAAAAAAGCAAGCGAGTAGTAGCATTGCACGTTTATTGTCGCCAATGAACCGCACCAAGATAAATCAAATGATACAGTAAATAAATATAAAACTAAGAACTACGCCTTTTAAACGAGATACACGCGACTACTGTGTACAAGCTTCAAACGGGAAGAGAATTGCACTACGTTCGACCACCTGAACCGGAAGTAGCGCGTTCAGAAACGGCTAGGTGTGTTTTGTTCGGCTAAACACGGTAGAACCTCGACGGTTGCAACGCGTATCGGCGATAGTCGCTTAGCTTGCGAATAAATAAAATTGCAAATTGACAGCGAAAGGAGTATTGGTACTGTGATAAGAAGTGGAAGGCCAGACGCGACCGATCGGTTAATCAACATGCAATTCCAGCCCCAATTGCGTGCAACCCTCGAGGTTCTATCAGAGTTTCAACTACGTTGCTCTCATAAATAAGTTACGTGTGAAATGCGTACACATCGACTAAAGAAACGTACACGTATGTACAATTTGGATTTACCGAGCCACGGTAACAAAAAAAAAAAATAAACAGCGAATCCGTTAAATATGCCCCACAGGAAACACCGCAAGGAAGTCAAGTAACAATTTGTGCTCGTGTATCCTGCACTAGTTGTTTGCAACGTGTACGAAGTATGTAATCCATAAGTAACGATGCTTCAATAAAACCTACTTAAAAAATAAAGAAACAAACTCGATCGATAAGCAGGCTGTTTTACGAACCCTGCGAGGCCAACGATAATAGCCGATCGTGTGCGATGAATACAGGTTGCGTATCTCGCTCAAGTTCGAAACAAGTATTTCCTATTTCTCTGTGGTTACAACTTCCTGTCAACGAATCAGGAGATACTTCTCGTATTCGGTCTATTATTAGATCGCGTTAAATATTCATTTATCAATCGTTGCGACGCGCAATCCGATCGCACTTGCAGCTTAATTGCCGCACCAGCGGATCACTCGGAACGAGGACATGTGCGTGGACTTTACGTGTGCGGAGGTTCAAACAACGTTCGGCAAGTGAATTATTTTTTCGTTCTGTAAATCTGTTCGCCACACTCGACCGACAATGATTATCATCGCCCCTTAAACCGCGATTCGTAGAACATCCCGCGCGACCCTAGTTTGTGCAGTCTATTTGAAGAAAGCAAAAACGAACACCTCCTCGTTTCAGAGGAAACAAGGAACTTCAATGTACAATTTTTTGACACCTCGGATTTACCTTTAGGTACTCGATAATCTATATGGAATGTCGTGTATCAGCTTTCCGAAAAAGTATTATATATACATATACATACGTATAATGACGGACAACGTAAAACTAAGTCCAATGTTGTATCTTATAATATCCGATTGCACGCGTACTTTGCTTTATATATTAAGTCTATGTTTACATCTAACCGATATACCTTAGTTGTTGCTCGAATGAAAAACCTAAAATAAACATTCTACTGAACTGAAAAATAATCGTACAATGGAAACTAGCATGCACTAATCATTGTCAGACACATTCGTCAAATCAAGATATCCGCAGCACTGAAGAACGAAATGAAACTAGCTTATCGTCACGATACAACAAGCTCGTCAAATGCAACCTACGATTCCATCGAATGTCACTTTCTCAAGCCATTCGCAAAACAATATAGCTTCGAACGAGCCTACGGCAGTCGTGGCCATTTACAATAAAATTTTTATTTCAGGCTGTTACTTCTATAAGGCAACACATCATCGTATGGTATATTTAAAAAAAAATAAGAGAGAACACGAAATTTGTCACTAAGTACAAGTTTAAAAACTTACAATTGATAAAAAGTCTCGATTATGATCATGGTTCATATTTCTATACGTATCACAGTGCGTGTGTCCGTATAAATTCATGTTGCTTCACGGAACATGATTATACGTATGCTTCGCAAATAATAACCACCCACAAATATCTAATTGTAAATAAATCTCTGAGAAAATGTATTAAGGGGTTAGATACACCTAAGTAAGGCACAAAACTGTCGACATTAGTTTCAAGTAAGTATTATGCATGTACTTCTCTGTAAGCATATATAGATGTTTTCTCTTGTGATTCTCTTTTTAAAGAGAATTTCTATATGATAATTACTTTTTCATAACTATCCACTTAAAAATAATTAAAGTAGTGAAATTAATTCAGTGAAAACTTGAAATAAATATGTTTGGTACCACAGATATTTTTTTACAAGATACAATTTCGAATAAAAAAGAAGCGAAGACAATTGGTGAATGCAATGTTATTTGTACCATTCCTAAGTGTATACAACTCCCAATATGAGCACGAAAATGAACGGAGCTATTGAACACAAGATCCGATTAAACAATCAGTCAGAATACTTAAAAAGAGAGAGAAAAGAGAGAAAAAAGAGAGAGAAAAGAGAGAGAGAAACAAGAGAAAAACGTGGCGAACACGTGTTAGGCGTGATGTTACAGAAAATTATGGAGGATCCCATTTATACAAGAACGTGGATCGTAGATGGAGAAGGCACCCTAAATTAGCTACTCTAATCGTTCTATCTATTTGGCAAGTATAGGAATTACGTGTTGCGCTCTGACAATTTTAACTCAGCGCCGAGTGCTTCACAGAACATCAGTCGTACGCAATTTAAACCCGCGATAAAAACCCGACGAGGGACCCTAACAGAGGAAAAAAGATCAAAAGAACTGAGGGCTGTGACCGTTTCAAAAATTACTGGCATACAAGGACAACGGTCTGCTATCTCTATGATTATGGGGTCTACTCGGATGTTCCTGGTTGTTTGCGTTTGGTTGATTCTCGATCGCCAATCTAGGATCCGAGTAATAAGATCGAAGCGGTTGCTCGCGAATATGATCCGTAAATACTCTAGGCTTACCGGAAGCTTTAGGTTGTTTCGACGAGATAGGGCGAGACTTAGCACGTGGGGACGCGACAGGACTGTACCTCGACGAATGAGGATAATACATTTTGTTCTTTTGATATCTCAACCTAGCCGCACTATCCAAGGAGTCGTATTCGTCGTACGGCGACACAGGTCTCTGCAAATGATCTAAGGGGTTCGAATAATCGTTTGAGTAATCAACGTACTTTAGGTCGCGATTGGACACGCTGCTTCTGGTGGTTCGGATCGTGTCATTACGGAAACTATTTTTACTTCGCACCGAGTTGTTCAAGAATTTCTCGTTTTGTTTTGGGAAGCTGATATCGTGACTGACTGATTGATGAGAGCTAACAGTGCCTTCCGAGTAATTTTGAGTGGAATTTTTGTGAAGGTGGGCAGGTGATGGAAGAGCCGAGTAGCTAACGTACATAGGATGTAACGGTGTGTGGCCTGCCAACCCGAAGTCATCACCTCCCACAAAGTCAACTGAAAATATGACGCAGAACCCATTACATTAGATCATAATTTGTCGCATCTATTTGTTTAAACGATTCTTCTCGCGAGAGTTTTATTTATCGTGACAGCTAATGGTCTTTTGGACCATTCGAATATTGCAAAAAGAAGGAAAAAATTATAAAATAATATTCAATAAATGATCCATGCTAGTCGAGTAATTTCATAGAGCTAAGTGAACAGACACAAAGTTTACGCTAATACGAAGATGCAGAATATGTTATCTCTCGCAATGCAGTGACATTCTCGTCGACAATTTCGAGAAATAATAATTTTACTCGTGCTGAGATGGGCAAATACCAAAAATAAAAAATAAAATGCGTGCAAACAATGAATCAGGCAAAGCACTTACCAAAATGGGGGATCAAATCCACCAATGAAATCAACTGTAACCGACAACCCTCTTTTCAAGCAATAATAAATCCCAATATGTTATTTAGAAATAAAAATGTTCAGTCGTGAAGTATTTCACTGCATAAAAGTGATACAAAGATATTTCATAATCCCCGTGATTTGCTTTTCTATGCAGCTCTTGTTCACCATTACCACTGCTAATTATACCTGAACTTACCACCAGAGAAAATCCCGAAAGAGAATTCTGAATAATTTTACAATTTTACGCAACAGAACTGCATCTTATAATGATTTGATGGTAGGATTGATTAAAATGAACGTTTTTAAATTTGATACTTACAGCTATCATCTTCTTCCAGGAAAATTTTACTGAGGCAAATACCACCCACGACTGCAATAAACTGAAATATAAAAAACATTATGTTTAGTGAAAATGTCAAAGAATTTCACGAGAAATTATTTTAAGAAAGAATACATACACCTAAGATACATTGTGTTGACGCATGTAAAATTTCAACTACTTCATAATCTAATACACAGTCTGTTACATTGCTAGGCCTCGCAGGTCTAAATAATTCAGGTTCTGTAACATCATAAATGGCTTTGCAACCTGGTCCATTAACATGCCACCATGAGAAGCTTCCTGTTCCCAGATTTAAAATATCGCTATTCTGAAAAGTATTTCAAAATTATTATATGATATCCATATCTAATTTATAATTCTGGTCATAAAGATGCACAATACTATCACTCACTTTGTCCAGTATGCCCACGTCGAGGTAAAAGCATATCATAAATATATTCCATCCCAACCATATAGTATTCCATATACAATACTGAAATAATCAAGAATTTTTTTAAATAATAATGTATATGCAACAATATGTATTAGTTTGTGTTGTTATATCAACAAATATAAGAATTGTTACTTACAGATATGATATATTTAGGTCTGCATTGGAAGGCCCCAAAAAAACCCAAGATCACAAATATAATATTGAAGAAATTAATCAAAATTGGTGCCCACATAAAGCCTAGAAAGTCGAAAACCTGGCGCTCCACAGTAGTAATCTGCAAAATGAAGGCAAGAATATAGATGTAATTTTAGTCATCAGTAACAAGATTGATGAAGTCAATGTAAACAGGTCAACATCAACTCCTTTAATTTCTGTGAACACTTTGTGCAATGCATTCATAATCTGCTACAATTGTCTTATGCTCCAAATACCAAATTAATTGCTGAGACTCGTAGTGAGTTCATAGATCATCTCAACAGAATGCAATTCATTACTTTTCAGAAAAAAAGTTTTATATGCAAGCATTACATAAGAGATTTTTATTACCAGAAAATTAGTATTCCTTATCAGCCATTAAACTGGAGTAGACCTAGTCAATGAAAAATGCCCAACTTTCATATTGAGCCAAGGAAAGTAATAGAAAGTAGGAAAAGCAGTGTTTATAAATGATTCAGCCAGTTTCTACAGAAATCTCCCTGGAGCGAAGATAAACCAGCGACCCCCGGATCGATAAAACGATACGATAATCGAGCAAGTGTATGGCGTGTGATCGAGACGCGACACATTATCGATAAAACTGTTCGTAAACTGATTCATCGTTTCCACGTAACGATGGTAGCACGGTTCTGCAACATATACTCGTTTCCGACAAACGTAAGTTTGAAGCGGATTCTAATATTCGATTTGAATACACAAGATGAAATTTGATTCGGTTCGTAAAAGAAAGAAAGTGCACGCTTGCGGAATGCATCGCGATCGCGAATGATAACATCGATGGAGAGATACACAAAGGGATTAAAAAGTATCGTGTTTGCTGGTCAGGAAACTCACGAGTTGTAAGACACATATTGTCAGCAGGAAGTGCCTTCGATTACAAATTCCCATGTCATTTGGCCAGGTAGATATTTAGCGAACGAGGCCTCTTTGGTCAATCGGACACGAGCGTTTCGTTGCGCGTACGCTGCATCACACTTGCACGTTCCAATGCGCCGCCATATTTCTTCAACACTTGTTCCTCGTACCTTTCTCGTGGGTGACTGGTGCAAGTGACATGCACACGGTTCGTCCGTGGTACTATTTTGTACCCGAGAGCGAGACTAGTTTTGTGACGGGGTAGAACGGTTCGTCCAGGCTCGTCGGCCACAAACCTATACCTTGTTCGAGCTAATCCCTTCCATTTTAATGGTAGATAAGAAGGGGAAAACGTTCGCACTCCGCCGATAACACAATCGTACAACGCACAACACGCTACACACCGATTCTCTTAACCCCTTCGAGTTCATTGAAACGCATAAAACACCATCCAAAGGTTACGGCACAATTACAAATATAACACCATGAATCAGTGCCACTGACATGCTGTTATCTTTTAATTCAGATTTTTTAAATAACAGAGAGTGCTAACACTTAAACCCATTTAGATTTATCGTCTCGCATATGGTACGCCTCGTTTAAAAAAATTTACTTGAGTACCCACTTAAAATTTGTGTTATCAATTAATCAGCGTGTCAAGTATAAATAGTACTAGTAACCATTATACAATTTTTTCAAAAATTGAATACTGATTTTAGAAAGGGTTCATTTATTTACAAATTTCTATATAATACATAATCTTGTAACACACCATTTTGTATTATTATTAAATAAATTGTATCCGAAACACTTCGTTTTACCGTCCTACAATTATTCTTCTCCTGTATATAATGAATATATGTAACGCAAATTCAACGTTTGACAACAAGAAAAGAAGAGCATCAATTAATAATTTGTGCGTGAGAATTTCCAAAATGAAAACGTCAAGATATGAAATTTTGCTGATATGAATTCAATTTGAAAATAGGCCGAGTATATTATTTTTACCCGTTTTGGGTCGTATTTGAATACTACCAAAAAATGCGGCAATCTATGAAGCCGAGATCATATTTCGATCGTAAAGGAAACCTAAAAAGGACATTTCTAAAGTTCAGATTTTAACAATTTTGAAAACACTATTTTTACCTTGTGCTGTGTGTTCCTAGTTCGGTAGTCGCATCTTCGAAGACGGTAAAGAAAATTGAAACTCTGTCCTTTTTCGTCGCGAACAATCATCCCCCCACACTACTGATATTAGGTAACGTTTGTATTTCTATATGAATTCCATCACTGGCGCTGTTATTTTATGTTCGATTTTTTAATTTAATTTTTAAATAAAGGACATATAGTCACCGTACCTATAAAAATGATCTTACAAAGGTAGTTCTTTATGCTAGTAAAAAATTATAATACCAAACTCAGATTGTATAGTTTACGACTTGCAAATAACATATAACATGCAAAGGTTTTACCCACGTTTTTGGGCAAATTGCCCACTATGCGAGTAATTGCACAGCTCACAGTTCAAATAGCGCACTAGTCAGAATATCTTGTCGATAGAGAGGCGGGTGTCTCATCCGCTGTTCATCAAGAATGAAAAAAGGTGTAATTGTCTCAGAGACAAAGAATATTTTGATCGTGGCGACGTCGACAACGTCTGGAACGCTTCAAGAATTGAGGGAACGACATTCCCGTATTTCCGGCCCACGGATTGGAATTCGTGCACCGAGTTAATCCCGCGCGATTCCAGAACCGTTCGGGCCCGTAAACCTAAGAACAAACGTTTTACCCTTTTCAAAAAAGGTCTCCTAACATTTGTCGACAGTCTGTCGCTTCCTTATTGACGTTTTCGCAATTTCCTTGTAGGTACGGCTCGGTTAAGGTGTGCTGAGGGCACGTTTCGCGTGCACAACATATACGGCGATGGGAATTGCATGTTTCGAGCGATCAGTTACATTCTATGGCGAAACGAAGATGAACACCGACACCTCCGTACAATGGTGCGCTTCATTTTTCTTGGTACAACTAGGAAGTCCTATTCTTGCACGGCTTCGAGGCGCAACTCGCTCAATTAGCGAGGGTGGGAACAGAAATTGATTTGCTTTGATAGCTGAGAGATTTACTGCCAAGACAGTATTCACTCCAGAACTGGATGCGTACTAAAACGATGGAGAGACAAATGTTTGCTTAGGGAGGGAGAAACTTGCAGGAATAGGACCTAGCGCTGTACTTTGACTTACTAGTGATCATTTCACAGACATTAACGCACTTGCCTTGGCAACAGTCTTTGTTTGTTACAATAATTTATAAATCGCTTCATATCCTAATTACGAAACATTTGGAAAATGTTACAACGTGGACTTACTAATTTCTTGAATAACTTGAATTGCGATTTTAATAATCAAGTTTATAGTTGATATTTATTTAACGTCGTCCAACAGGTCGTGCAACACATCAAGGATAATTGGTACGAGTATGGACCTTTCGTGATGGCCGAATGGAACATATCGGACCGACAGGCCTACTGCGACTATATGAGCATAGTAGGCACATTTGCCAGCGAGTTGGAGTGCACAGTGGCCACTAAAATTAATTACATGAACTTGTCGATTTATCGAGAAATCCGAGATAGATATCAACTAAAGCGGGTGTTCCACAACCATGTGAGCTCTTATTATCAAACCGCAAGGCTCCTGTTCACCGGAAACTCGGACAGCGGCCATTACGATGTTCTGGTACCCGACTGAACTGCGCGTATCATCAATCCGAACGGACCCAAGTCATTACATTAAATTCCTGTGCGACCGTCTTGTCGTCCTTGTTGCTTTTTGAATAAATTGTGCCTTTATTCGCAGCTGCGTATTCTTCCTACACTAATTTCATTTAGTTATCTTGCATCAACAGTTCTGTATCGTCAGTTTTTGTACATAGTTCTCGATTCACAGTACGAGTTTTTCGACAACCTACTATAAAAGTATAAATTCTGCTATCATTTTTTTATACACCTCGATTTGTTTAATCGTATATCTCATAACCTGGAAAAACGAATAAACTCTGCGCTAATCGGCTCCTTGCGAATGAACCCATTCCGTAAACGTCGCTATGCAGTGATATGCTGCGCAACTGAAAAGAACAATTATAAATATTCATTCTGCAATTCTCTGCGCTTCTATCTATTTACGCTAATCCACAAAGATGTACCTCATCCGATACAAGAGCGTAGACGTCCAGTCGGTGTTCAATGTATTCCGATCGGTCCGCACTGCCTGAACGATGTCCGCAGCCACCCCTTTCCCGCTTTCTTCTGGCGTGCTTGGGCGATCAATGGAAATATTAATAAATAAAATTGCATAACACTAGAGAAGGAGAAACGTCGTCAATGTTCTATGTCTGAATAACCTCTGACATTGATAATTCATACTATGATCTGCAAGTTGTGCAACATGTGTGCAAAATATTAAACTAGCGAATCGGAGAAAATGATCGTCAACTTGTTGAACGAGGTATGCAAAAGAATTTTCAAGATTGTGTTTACCCGCATCTCACGATTGGCGAGAACGCCAGAAACGTCAGCTGGCTGCTACGGTTGCTCAACTCTTGGCACAAACTCTCCATGAGACCTGCAGAAAATAGTTGACATCGAAACGATATTGTCGCTCCGCAATTTCCGTTCGAAAAGCATCAATGCTATTTTATACTGACTGCTTATCGCTGCTTTTGAACCGTAGTATGCATCGCGACTCGATGCAACCGGCGTCACGCCGACAATGTGGCCACGTTCACGATATAATATTAATGGCAGGAACGCTAAAACCGTCTGCAAAAACAGAAAAACTAGTCAGCGTATACGAAAGCAAAATACACATTTAATATTTCCGAGCCTGTTTCTCCGCGACCATGTGATAAAATGAACATTACCCAAAAATGGCTCATTAATGTTTTGCTGGCCGTGTCGAAAATATCTTCATCCAGACTGCCTACACAAGTCACAAGAATGTCGACTCTACCAATCTCATCTTTAATCTTCTCGGCTACTCTCCGTATGTCATCTCTGTTTAGAAGATCGCATTGGTATGCGGTTTGCTCTGTTCTCAGTCCTGACGAGGCATCTTTCCTATGCGATGGCTTCACTTCCTCCACAATAGGGTAGCGTGCGTTCAGGCTGCTGGCTATCCTTTCGATCGCCTCCGCATCCTGGTCCATGCAGATGACGGAACATCCGCTTTTAGCAAACTCCTCTGCGAGAGATTTGCCGAGGGTCGTAGCAGCACCAGCTACCTGAAGCAAGAGAACATGTTCCGTCGTATCAGACTTCTACAATGAACTAACAATTAATTCTTTTTCGTAACTTCTTTACTAAATGTTCCTAATTGATCTTATAATGCTCTTGCTCGATAATTTGTCTTCGCCTTCGCCTACCAAAAATAAGATCGTAAAGTTTTCGATTTCCATCGACTAGAGTATAACACTAAGATGTAATAAAAAAAACTTAGAGAATTTACCAAGACCACGTCGCCAGTTAAATCTCTTGGTGGTTTAGGCAGCAACGATTTCACGAACTTGAGAATTGCCAAGAGGCCGGATACAAGTCCACCGATCAGAAATTCAATAGCGAGAATCAACCAAACTGTCGACGAAGGACTGCCAAATCTCGAATTCGTCACTGGAACCTCGCAGTTTTCGACAAACATTTCACTGAAACAAAAACAAATTATTTTAATCTTTTGCCTCCTTTCACTTATGTAGTACAGAATAAACTTTATTTCGATTTAAGAGAGATATATGATTGCTGCACTTCCCACAGGTGTAATGTGCGATTATTTATATTTCCGTCACATTGATTCTTCATTGGTCTGCCCGGTTTAATGAATAAATGAATCAATAAATTATATATCATTAAGTGACATTACAAAACAAAGTGTTTATTATCGAACGAAACACTACTTTAATGTTACGTTAAAGAATTATGCACGCGAAGTAAAACAAGAAGAGAATTCTTAATTCAGCGAAAAGATGAATTAATATGCATTCTTCTCCTCTTATTTGAGATGATAACTCAATTGTCACTGTTTCAATTATCGTGGTAATCCACTTCCCCGTTTGAAGATCTATTAGTGAAGTCTACGGAGACGCTCGACGCTATTAAAAGCGATACAAAAGCATCGTATACTACCGCATTTCACAAGTCATTTTATCTTACGCAACGCAATTCTCTTTGAAGTAGTATTGATGTTGAAGAAACCAATTTTCCAGGGTGGACTGTGCAATGCGATCATCTTATTTGATTTCGTTGCTAATGATTCTATTGGAAACTTTCTCAACTAAAATAACATGGTTCATGGAAAGCTTAAATAAATAATAAGGTGGTCATGTTGCCTGGTCATTGTCAAAATCGAATGTTTTGTCTAAACTAAAATAGTGGTTGTGTAATCCTGTGTAATTCATTGATAATTATATCTCAGCACTTATAACTACGGAAAGTATTATCGTGTCTTTGCGGTTTCTATGTAGGTTATAATAATAAAAGTGAGAAGGGAAAAAGCTTCAAACGTCTAAAAGGTCGTGCTACAATTATTATACCAGCTCGTATCAACGTAAGAAGACATGACAAAAGTACGCTAGGTTTTGTGCGTTACTTGGTTAAGCGGTTGTCCTTCTCCGAAATGATTCAATGGAAAAGAACACGCTATCCTAGAGATACATTTCCTTATAAGTGAATTGCGTATCAACTAATTACAAGCTACGAGTGACTTCAGTATTTCATAGGATTTGAATGACTGGCGATCTACACAATACGTGATAGAGCATAAATAATTGAACAATGACAAAGCGATTTCGCTAAACAAGTTTGCTACTGTCGATGTTTAGCATGTACTATTAAATACCGACACATAATTAAGCGTTTCTTCAAAAATAGGTAGGAGCTATTGAGCAGGTTAAACGATTCAAAGTAACAGCTATTCTTTTATGGCATATATGACTGAATAATGGGCAATTTACGTTTGATCGAATCGCTGATTCTTGAATATGAAGTTGTATAATTGAGTTACGGTAACATCTTAGAGAACATGTAACGAACTTAATACTAAGCACTTTGCGGACGATGGAGAACAGAAGGTTAACAATTGAAAGTTTCTCAACAAATGTTGCTTATAGCAGCCAACATAATATAAGAATTTCTATTGGTTACCGGAACGAAACACTTGATTGGAGTTCCCATCCAATGGTAAATACAATAGCCTGCGGTGTAAGGTTGTACACCTTGCGCCCTTTGTGTCAATGACTGCGTGATTGAACTAACAGCATACACTTCATTGAGCGTGGTTAACGCAACGGTCTGTGAAAACTGCTCGCGAACTTGCCACACTTCCTTAAAAAATCTTCCAAGGTAAACGTGTATGCGTCCCCTTGGCCTTGGGAATGCGCTCGCGATCTTTGATGAGCAATAATTTCTAACTGAAACTACTCCGTTTTCGAGTAAGTCTTTGTCAACGATTTATTTTTCACTTGTACTAATCGTTAAGCAAAGAGGGTCAACGAGTAACTTTTTCTTAGTGCTGGAAAAAAAATCTCTAACTGGTAAGTGATAATGATGACGCTGAAAGCATCGAGAAAACGAGCGAAGTAGCAGCTCCTTCTTTCAATAAATCATTACTAAAATCTTGCATTTTTTACACGGCTGAAAAACTGGCTTTGGTACCTGTTTTGGGTACTAGAAATTCTGGTTCACGTCAAATGAATGTGAACAATTTAATTATTCCAACGAACCGTTAACATTTCGACTTAAAATCATCTCGTGTAGAAGCACATTCTAGCAAAATTAATCTTCACGAGTCAGACGAGTGTGTTACGAGCCGAGGGCCACTGCACACGTGGCCGGAGGTAAATGATTTTTGTGCGGAAATTTGGGAGGATTTCGTGGACTGGCCGTTGCTTCTTTCATCAACGGGTCGCCGCATTAGGTGTAAAAGGTTGGAGATTGCGTGGACTGGCCGATGTCTCTTTCACCACCGGGTCGCCACATTAGGTGTAAAGGTAAAGGTGCGTGGACTGGCCGATGTTTCTTTCACCACGATGTTTCTTTCATTTTTAGAATGAAAGGACCGTTGTTCCCCGCCGACGTTATTTAGCGTATGCCTTCGAGAAGAAAGGAAAAACGTCAGGAGAAAATCTCCGTACGTAACAAGTGTTTGACTTGCAAATCTGCAAACGCATTCCATTATGCTAAACTATACATATTATGTTGCAGCACACCGAATGACCAACTACGACTCGGTAATAGTCATTTTTCGCTATTCTGTAACATTAAACAAGATAAAAATTTTTAATTTATAATTTGGAGTTTAATAAATATTAGATAAACTGAGAAATGACACCGAGTTCAATTATTTTAGATTTTCGTTTCTATAATTCTGTATACGTATATAGTATACATTTTATACTTCGTTGTATATCATATTATAACTTTTCAAGTTTAAACATTTCTTCACTTTTTTATACCACTAATTTACATATATGCAGCAAAAGATGTAACGATAATTTAAATGGATTCTCGTGTGTTCATTTTTTACATCGTCTACGGTAGTCTGTATGCACATTCAGATACATCTGGAGAACCTTCATCTTTTTGTGGAACTAGCTCCGAAACACTTGATTTAATGAGGTTTACCGATATGATCTACAGACGACGTGAACCAACACCATTGTATTTTGACAAAGGATTCCGTCGTTATCCGTGCGAGCATGGTCATTGCTCCGAAAGTTGCGCAAGGTCTTTCCGGGGGATCCGAGTTATTTAGTCAATCGAAGTATGTATAGCTTTTGTTACCCGATTGCGTCACTTGTCTCGAAATCTACTTTACGATCATCGTGAGTCCAAGATAGATCATCATAAATCGAACAAAAAAGCATTTGGAAAAACATTCATCTTGCGCCACATTTTGTTGTCAAACTGCAGCAATATTTCAAGATAACAATTCAATTCGACATGAATTATTTTCATCGATTTGTAAATTGTTCGAAAAATATTAGATCTTTTATTACAATTATAAAAATAAAAATCCACAAACTTGCGAAGTTCTTTCCATAAATAAGGAAGAAAATACATGATTGCATGGATTGACGTTAGTTTATTTTACTAAATGGATAGTCAGAACAACCAACACGTAAATGCGTAGTATAAATATCACGTCATTGCAGACCAATTAACTATCACGGATTAGTATGCAGCGAAATATCAGTGTCAATATCGTTAACAAGATATTTCTCAACGCAATTCCATCAATTTTATCATTAAAATCGTTATTACAAATAACACGATATCATCGACAATAGACGCTTACCTTGAACTTGCGGCACTACAGCACGAGAAAAGACCAAGCTAAGTATGAAAATGCAGGAGTAGTCCAGTATAATTGTTGCGACGATGAATCACTGGTTCCGGTGTAAAGCACTAAGATTACGATTACTATGTTTCACAACGACCAAGAATTTGTCGAAGAAGAACGGATTGCACGCTGAAGAGATGGTTGACGGCTATGGTCGGATCGTCACTTGATAACTTAGCTGTTCATTACCCGAACGTTCAAATCGATTTCAGGAGAACTCTGCGACAGTGTTCAAGGTAATGTTTATAGAACTCGCGAACCGGACGCTCCAGCTTCGAAGCCGAGACAAGCTGTAGTGGAACGCCGGATGCAACCGCGGAAGATGTGAGCGATTAGGAACGAGTTCGCGAAGAAGTTCCCGCGTTCCGACCGCCTGACAGCACGCTCAAATAGCTCCAACCTGACTGGATATCGTTCCATTCGAACATGTTGGGATAAGCTGAGAGTACGCAAGGTCGTCGCCTCTGTCAGTCCTTCCCGTCTTCCTCTCTTCCAGACTCCTGGCTTTGTTTGCTTTAGAATTCACCGTTTCTAGCCGATCAGTAGCACGTTCACACCGACCGCTTCGAATTAAGTAAATACCGAAATGTGTAGTCAAATTCTGCGACATCGGCCTCATACAGATACGAAAAGATGCAGTCTAACGGTCCCGTATTGTAAAACGCTGAACCAGTCCGGTTCAATCACCATGGTCAAGGTCTCGGATCTTACGAGGAATATACCCGTGTTTCGATTATCTGCTCGCATTGCGAAATTAATGGTTACTCGAAAGAGCCATTAGAAAATAATAAGCAATCTTTAAGATTAAGTATGATTCGGCTATTGTAAATCAAATCTTTGGAAATTTGGTATACGTGTTCTGGTAATTCTTCCACTAAATGTTACTTCACATTGGTTTTTATCTGTGAGTTTTTCAACGCGATCCTACCGTTGTGACAGACGTACTGTTCAATTATTAAACCGAATTGTCTCTTCCGTCACAAGGTTTTGTACTGTTTTTGTTCCATGTTCGCGAGGAAATCGAGAATCAGCCTCATTGCGCTGTCAGGTAGAATTCTGAGAAAGAAAACAAAAGAGCTGTTACCAGTGACAATTATTTCTCCGTTATCCCGTGTTATTAAACGATCCAACCTGTTGATTGCGTTCAGAGTGAGGAGGCATCGCGGTATCGCGTATTCGGTATAATTTCTTCTTATTGCTTTAATCATTTCTTGGGCTGCGTATTCTGCTGACACAACGCCGAATATGTAAGGGAACCTTCGATGAAATCCATATGTAAATAAGTGAAATACTAATTATTGACCGATTATTTAAATTGGTTTCAGTTTCAAATCAGATGTCGAAGATTCGTAACCTGTCGGTCGTTTCGTACCTATATTTCGGGTCTCTGGCTAATCCGGTGTTCACATAAAATGGGTAAATGGTCGTAAATTGTATATCAGTGGTCTTCGGCTCCAACCGCAGTTCTTCTTGAAGCGCTTCCATTAATCCTGTGAAGCAAATCGATGATTTAATCGTTACATAATCTAATCGGAGAACGAGGATCTCAGAGTAAGTTGTACCTCGGACTGCGAACTTTGAAGAACAGTACGTCACTTTCTCGGACACGCCGTACATGCCGCACATGCTACACGAGGCTACTATGTGCCCCTTTTGGTTCCGTATCATGCTCGGAAGGATTGCTTGGATTGTCTGATAAAATTATAAAGAAATATTTCAAACGATGAAAGTAGCGATAGAGAATGCTAAAAAAAGACAGAAATAACTGTAGATAAAATAACTGTTGCATTAATGATTAATTTTACAGAAACATAGTTTGTTATATGGTACACTTAGTTTCGGAATTCTCGCTGAGCTAATATTCGGTAAATCCATACCCAGAATTGCGAGAGGACGTTGACATTAAATGTTTTTTCTATGAGGTCTTGATCTTGATTCAAGAACCGGCTGTGATACAGCACTGCAGCATTATTAATTAAGATCGAGACATCCGGTATCTTCTGCTTTTTCATCATTTTTACAGTTTCATAGACCTCTAGCCTGTTCGACACATCCACGAGAAAGCCGTACACCTGAGTTGTACAAAATCAAAATAAGAGCGTATTTTAACATCTTTCGACATAAGTTTTTGTTTAACGTTAGCCTAACTAACGCTGATTTGATATAATACGATTTCTGTAAATCCTAAAAGAACACCAACAATTCCATGCTTTTTTTCTGAGAAAAACAGAATAGTTAGATGTCTACGTCGATATGAAGGATGAAGAAAATTTCAAATGAAACCGTACAAAGGAGTCGATATAATGGTTTTAAGGTCATTTCGCGACCAAGATTTTTAAAAGATACAGTTTGCTGACAGTGTATTACAGTATCTCACTTCTCCTCCATTTTTGGACACAGCTCTTATCGTTGATTGATTCGCCTTGAAGTCGATATCCCAGCAAACGACTATACATCCAAGGGATCCTAATTGAATGGCTAATTCACGACCAATTCCGTGCCCAGCTCCAGTAATCTAAGCGTAAGATGACTGCGACTGCTGAAGCTGAATTTGTAATTCTAAGCAAAACTTAAACCGATAAAAACTTTAAACAAATTTTTAAGTGTCTATATATTATTTGTAGCTTGTTAAAAATATTAAAGAAAAATATAAATTTTTGTCTGGCTATCGCATGTTAAAAATACTTCGATGATTTGCCGTGTTTAATATTGTCGTCATTTACCAGAACGGTTTCTCCTAATAAGTTCTTCGAACCAAGCGATATAATTCCTTTAATCGATGCGTTTATTATAGCTGCACCGATTTTCGCCGACAGAACAAATAGCTTGTACAATAATCGTACATGACTGAGTTGAAATACATTCGCAATACTTGACATGGCGACTTTTTTAGATTATTATTTTAACTATGGCTATCGTTTGCTCAGTTTTCAGCTAACAATAACTTATTAATTGTTGCTCATGCTTTGTGAAAAATATAGTTTGACAAATCGTAAATAGCTCTTATGTATTAACTCTGGTGCATCCTTTTAACCTTTCGACAAACGATAATCATCTTTCTTCTGTTAATTTTTTACAAAGTTCACTCAGTTAATTTCAATATATTCTGTGAGACATTATAGTTGGTATATGTTAAACATCTATAACCAAACTAATATAACATTGATACAAAATTAAATCACTTTAATCGATGGTAAGTATGCATTATTAATGATAAATGATATATGCGATGTACGTAATTAGAAGTGGTTAATATTTCTAAAGTGAAATTAATCTTAACACTTCGTGTTTTCATTGCCGTCCATTCATTATTATATTTACGGTTTTTCAGAATATTGCAAATCAATTCTTTCTGAAGTAACGATGTTTCCAATCCTTACGCAAAGAACATTCGTAATTGTAGTTGGTTACAATGTTCAATATTTAGTTTGTTACTCATTGCACAACTAGTAATATAACCTCATCAGAGTGCTAATTACTTAGCAAACAAAGTTTCAGCGTTTCTGAAATATTAATTTTAATAAGTCAAAGCTATTATTAATACCTATTGTAAATCAATATTTGCTAAAATATTTTAAATTAATCGCACTAGCCTGTGGTTCATTCTTTTTCATATTTAATCATTACCGTTTTCGTATCGCAACCTGCAGTATCAACTGAAATCTGTATTATCAGAAATAAGATATAGTCATAGATACAAAGTTTTAGTCAAAGCCTCCTTTTTCTATCCTAGCGTAATTTTTGTTAAAAATAGTTTACCATTTATAAAATATGATCCTCGAATTCCTCTTTTCTAGTAAATAATCGTTTGTTTTCTTCTTCTCTAATATTACACGAACTTTTAAATTATGCTTGTATTTTCGGGACAAATTAACTGTAATGATATTTAAAAGATAAAGCATCGATCATTCTGTTTTGTCTACCTTATGCCACTATAGTATCATATACTGTCTATATAATATCTCGTATAAGAACAATACATTATTACGAAATTTATTTTTTGGCTAAAAACAAATCTGCTCGGTTTGGCGTAATTTCCTTCCCCTACAAATCCAACGTGTTCTTCGGAATGCATCTTTTAAAAACTAGGCTTGCCAGCTACATGCTTCAAATGGCGCACTTTGACTTTATTCAATCTGTACGAATCGTCGTCTAACCGCAAGTATTATTTAGACCATTTTTACATTTTTTCGAATACTAATATTTCGTATCAATATCAAAGCTACCTGCCATTGAAAAATGCACTAATGCCTCGCCGTATTAAACCATTTCTACCTCGTCATATTGCGCCCTCTTATTCCTATCCTTTGATCGAGAGAGACAAACGAAAGTAATGGACTCTGCGTGTGTGTCTACATGGACACGAAACCTAGCCGTCTCACTCTTTTTGCGCATCCATTTGCTTAGTGCGCCATCTGGAACACTCGGCGGGATGTTTAACTTGTACACTACAAATACGAATATGAATGCTATAAAAAAGTTTCTCTGATAGGGTGTTGAGGATCGTGATTGCGACCCAACGGTTACAATAATATTTAGTTGGTCTCTGAATTTCTACAGCTTAAAGCCGCGAGTGGATATTATCGATTGTTCTTTGTACATGCAAGTATGTTATCAGTTACAGTTATTACTAAGTGTCTTAACCATACTATTTATACCTGTCGTTCTTTCGATCGTATCCCTTGTTCAGTATAGTCATCAACCTGGGATTAGCTGGACGGATATCGTGAATCGCAACCCACATTTTCGAACAGCAAATGTACCCTCAACTGAACGCGTGAGAGAGATATTCTCTACGATTCTTAAACAAACATATCCTACCTATTCTTTAACGCGATTATTTATTATTAAATTAGTTTTGCGAATTGATCGTTGAAGTTTGTTGGGATACGGAGTTATTAAAACAAGAATATCTTTTGCGCAGTTTAACGCAGCACAACATGAAATACGGTACAAGTCGAACATTGCGCCGCATATTTCAGATGGCGTGTCAGGCGTACAAATGCGCGAAAAGAGATAGACAGCAAGCATGTAAAGTGAGACAGCCTAGGTTTCTCGTCTGTGTAGCACTCATGCATAGAGCCCTCTAATTTCATTTTGTCTCTCTCGATTATCTCCCGCTCTCTTTCTAAAGCAATTTCACGACGATGGATGCGCAGTTGAATGGTTGGAATGAAAAAGACTTTCTGGATAGGAAATAAGGAGGAAAAGGTGCTTGTGCGTAGGTATTGCTGTAGATCAAAATTGACGAAATTTCACGCTGTCGTATGCATCAGGAATTACTGGATACGATGCATGTGTGAGTGCGTTGTCGTGATGAAATATTCAGCTGCCACATTTCAGTTCGTTTCCTTCTCACTAATAATCCTTATTACCATTTGATCTTGCTTTAAAGATCAAATAGTAGGCTAAATTGCATAATGAAAATCCTTTATTCGATACGTTCAGTAATTAAGAAATGCGACATTCACGAGTTTAGATGGAATGTGTATCGGACTCAAGATCCGCTGAGCCTTATCGTTTAACAGAGATGCCTCCCTTAAATAACGAATACAAATTTCTTATAAATAGTACATATAGGCGGAAAGATGTATTTAAAAAAAAGGATACTTGGATAGACCTCAACAAGCATGATAAAAAATAATAAAACTGAAAATAGAATATGGAATCTATTCAATTGACAAAACTTTATACATAACGTATCCGATTGTACAGACTATACATGTATAAAAATGTGTGATACATTTTGAAGTCGATTGGCACTTATCATACATACCAAAATAACTAATAACACGGCCTGCATACATATGGAACGGAAAATTGGACTACAAAGTTATTCTTTTGATCTGAAACCCATATAGGCGGTAACAGTACAGCAAATACATATGAATAGTTCTAGATATGATACTTCGACACTTTTTAGATTTATTGCATTCTAAAATCAATAAAAGAAATCATACGTTATTACCTGATTAAAAAGATGCTCTACGATGTTATTATTGAACATTTTGGTAATTAAAAATAATATTTTGATTAGGTTGATAACTGCCAATAGACTTAACTTTTAAAACGTTAGTTTTAACAATAGAGCTACCAAATCAGTCAAAATGACCGATAAAAAAATTAAACAATATATATTAGTCGCGATAAAACATTCGTGGTAGCTATGAATGTTTACATCGATTATCGAACTTTACAATGAAGCTGCATGTTTGTTGACATTAGCAGGATAATACCACATGTATTGTTTTATCATTGAAAGTATTAGAGAGACGTCCGTAGCCGCTGCGAAATATGTGCGTTGGTCTCAGGTAATCTTTAACTAAATCATTTCGTGCCATATAAGGCTGGTTAGAAGTTATATTAAACAAATTGGTTAGTTATACAAAGTACTAGTAAGTTTCTTAATAGTAAACATTTTTTTACAGGAAACGGGTTTTGTAGAACTTAGTCCATTATCGACAGCAGGAAATATACAAAACGAACATTGTGCATAGGTAATAATTACAAAATTATACATTTTTTAAATACATCACGAATAATACTAATAAAAATAGATATGTAATTTTTGTAAGATTTTTTATTTTATAAATCAACGTAGTTATTGCATTTACGTTGTTATTCTCAAGCATTCTTTTTTAATTTTCCTTGTTTCATGTTTTCATATGAATTGGTTCTTCATGTTTATTTTTCCTATGTACTGTTGGATACCAGCTTCGATCGGCATATTACTGCTTCTATCTACAAGATTCTATACCTACAAGATTATCACAAAGACCCCATATTATGTACAGTAGACCAATTGCAAAATAGCCAAGGCCATACATTCCAAATTCATTCTTTTACAAGCAAATAACATTTCTCTGTTACGACCATACTCGCTACACGCAACACTCTTAAAAAACCTTTCGGTTCGATTTTAAAATCTATTATACTTATTCGTTTACCAGAATCCAACAGTACTTTTTTTCTAAGAGCCATCTCATACGGGGCAACTTTCCAGCCGCTTTAATCAATAAACCTACCATATTCGTCATTTCGCTGTTGTCGGAATTCACTTCTAGCGATAGCAAAATGATGAACACGATAAAATATTGATTTTTCTGGCTTGAAAGTGGCCGTTAATTGGTCCGTTTCCGTTGGCTCTAAAAGTGGCAATTGTGGCTTCCCTTAACATTTCAAAGATTAAAGATTCACTGAAGACTGTAATTTACCACATATGCCCTTAGTAAACTAAGATTAATGAAATTCTTAATACAGTATGTAAATTTACTGCAATTTTACTTAACACGCTTAATAAGTAATTTTTCTAAGCTTATGTAAATCATAAATACAATTAAAATTTTGTATATATGAACTATCATTATTGTATATGCTTAAACTATAAATGACCATTGTAATGATCAAATTGAAGAACACATTTTTATAGAGAAAATATGACAATGCATATCATTTTCTGAATGTTTAGAGTATTGAATTCTTAAAAAACTGTTAACAAGAGTGTACTTCTCAAAATAGTTAACAATGTTAAATTATTTCAGAATTGATTATATTTTCTATAAACAGCACATTTCTTCAATCGTGACTATTGATGTCATTTTGTAAGAGAAACAAATTTGCCAAATACAAATATTGAAGTTATAATTGCAAACTTTAATATAACGAAAAAACTATACAAGATATTTGGTAAAAATATCTCTGTTCCTGTTCCTTTTCTATAAACATCTTATTTTCCATGATTTATAAACACATGCATAATTTTGTGATAATTATTTATGTATTTATGCATGGTAAAAATACTTAACTGTCTATAATATCGTTTTATATTAAGCATTTACGTGAAATACTTTTAAGCGCAATCTAAGTTTCCAAATTTTTGTTTAAAGCACTTTACAGCAGCTTTGATTAATTGCATTTATATTGATGAATGATGGCAATGTTGCTACATATGAGGTTTTTGCAAATATTACAATCTGATGAAGGGACTTAAAATAATCTTTCTGGAATATCAATTCCCAATACCACATAAAAATTGTATCTTATTATACGATAATTTTCGAATTAGTTACATAACTGATATACGCTCCATAACTTGTTCTCTCACATTGTACAACAGTCATGTCATGTTAAACAATATGCACGTATTATGTTTTACCACTTTAGAGACGTCTATAACAACTCGAATCGTATCTCGAGATAAGGAAAGTAAATTTACGCGGTAGTAACTGAAAGTCAATCGGTACTAGTCTTTAAATCGTCGGTGCTTTAATTCTAGTCAACGCGCGATGAATTTGATGCCGCTTTGAATCTACAAATTGATCGAAACTTGTTCCGAGCACTTCGTCTCTAAGGTGTTAAAATTTTCAACCATAGTCACGAGCATGTAACGCTGGTGTGTACATACATATGTTTAATTTCGATCGCTGACATAAGTGATTCATCTTCGTTACAAATTTTTGATATGCTGGAATTAGTACAATGTATCCATCCTTTGTGTAACAGGTGGAAATTCTGCATCATCTTTCAATCGAAACGACCCGGAATATCCTGGCGGACTCTCTGTTGCTGCTATCATCTCGTGATACTTTTCTGAATCTATAAATTTATTTAGGTGTGTCAAGTATAATCATTCAAATTACGAATTATTTTAAGCGGATGTAACGATAAAGATGCATGGAGATCGAATATCAATGATATATGATACATTTTTCATAATTAATTAATATTTGCATGCCTCTTTAACTATGATTATAACGAGATATTTCTGAATTCTCTAAATAAACCTCGCGTGAAAATTTATCAAATACCATTGCTTTCTTTACAACGCAGTGAAAACATTCATTAATAATTATTAACCCTTTGCACTCCAGACCATTCTGGATGTTGGTTACCAGCTACCCCGCGCTCCTTCGTGGCAGAAACATGCATTTACAGACCATCGTATTATTTAGTAGTGCTTTGGAACTAAGTAACGGATTCTAATGATATTGGACTTATATGAATTGGTTGACATCCAGAAATATATATTTGCAAAAAAAATCAATATTTTATTTTTTATAATTTCTTACAGTATGATTGAGCTGAAAACACTCCCCAATATGGATTGCAAATCTTTTCCTCCAGTTTTAGACTTGTTTATTTATATTTATAAATTTCACTATACAGTGTGCGAGGTATGCTCGTACACCAACCTTCCTTCTACAAACTCTCCTTATCGCTCTTTTCAAGTGGCGCCGAGAAGTGCTCGGACCGTCGTAAGCCTCTCTCCAACACAAAACTCGCTGACATTTCTTTTATATATCTTAATAATTTTACTATATTTTGATTTGATGTCTTGTGGCATTTGAAGAGAAAACATCAGGGAAACATGCACGCCTCATAAAGTTGCGCAGAAATAACTTAATTCCCCGTAATCACTAATAAACTTGAATGTCCCCTGAAAGGGGACAACGGAGTGATAGGGTAGAATTACGATGTCCCACGAGAGGGGACAACGGAGTGCAAAGGGTTAATAATTTCAATGAATGCATTCACCGAGACTTAATAATGATCACGTAAATGATTTCTTCTTTAATAGCCTTAAGTTATAAGTATTTACTTCCTAACTTCACACAATTAAAAAACTAACAAAATTGGACTCTGTTCAGAATTAAAGCTAATATTGTACAAAGAATAAGATTTTATATTGTTGCTGTATACTACTATAATAAATATAAACAATATAGAATTTAATATATAATATGTTTTAAAGTACAAATCTGCCATAAGTGAGCACATAAGGTGCACTAGTTATTGCAATTATAAAAATTTGACTAATTTTATGAAATTAAACATCATTGTATGCAAGTTTTATTTTCAATATATGATATTTAGTCATTTTCATCAAGTATACACAAAATTAAAAATGTTATATTTATTAAAGAATGTTTAAAATTTTAATGTTAGGAACACTTAGCAGAGATCAATAACCATTGACTTTTAAACTGTTTAAACTCTCTTTTAAATAAAAGTTTATCTTGGTCAAATATGATAAATAATGTGAACAACGATTTGTTCACTTTGAAGTAATTGTCATTCAATAGTTTAATGCTATTTGCTAAATGCTTTACTATATAAGACTAACGTCCTATAACAATTAATATTCATCTAACTGTAACAAATATAATTTTTCTTTGAAAATTACATTATTTTTGTTATAATGAAAAGAAGAACTGTGCAAATTAAAGGAATTTATAATTGAGTATTATAAAAGGAAATAAAAATGAATTAAATTTGTAAATTATGAATTGTAGAAGAATTTTAGTAATTTTTAGTAATTTTTAAATTTCAATGTTCTTTTTTCAATTTTAATGTTTAATGTAGTAACTTAAATATTTGTATGTTAATTCACTTTTCCGTTTCTTTTGTGATATTATTTTCTTATATTCTCCTGTGTATTTGATTTAAGTTGCTATGTTTTGTATTGAAATTATTTTTAAATTGTTCATAATTTAATACTTAAGTGATGTAAATATGTTTTAATTTAATAACTACGATTAGAGTACCTATCGCCGTGAAATGAAAAAAAGTTAATATTGAAATTGAATTTTTCTACGAGGTAATAGTTTACAAGAAATACGAGTTATCAATTTGTGCAAATTTTTTGTTAGTTGAAGGTTAGACGTTTTATTATATGTATGTACATATAAAAAGGGAACTCGTAAATTATTATAAATCGTACATAATTTATTAACATATATATTCCAAAAATGTCTTTCACTATTAAAAAGCTCTTTGCATTACGATTATATAACAAAATAAACACCAAACTCTGTTGCATAGTGTTATGAGATGGTCGTCGAATTCTTTTGCCCTTTAACGTTTATTTTTTATAGTGCGACGTTGTTGTTTGAGATGTCCAATTTACATGAATCACGCCGTATAATAATGTTTGAACGATCAATTACTATTTTTCATTAATATCGGTTACAAAATATGATAAGTGTAAAAATTGAAAAGAGACTTTCAGTTTTGTTGCATTAAAAATTTGTTTAGTGATCGCATGCATGTGGGTATATATGTATATAAAGTGTATTTTTAAATGTTACATTTTTATAACGTTCTAATTACATGCTTGTAGAAGCGTGTGCAAGACAATTGCATATATTTAAAATACATTTATTAATCAAATCTACATTATTGCCGTACAAAAAAAAATGATCATCCGGTCCATATGTTACTATCTATATTACTATTCTTTAAGCTTGTGCAAAAAATAAACAAGGGACAGAAAAGAGGATATACCAGTTACCTGACATGGAGTCTGGCGAACGTCCGCGTACCACACTCGCGTAGCTATTTATGCAGGCTTCAATGGACGATAAAAAGAAAAAAATTACATCAAGTAAGATCAATTTGTTTAAGGGCCCCCCTTTAGCCCCTGAAGAAATTGCCTATCTCAATGCGAGGGGTTAGAAGCAAGAAAAAAGAAAATTCCAGCGCATAATCAAAACAAGGCCTCGTTACATTTACGTACGCACACAGACTCACGCACACAGACGCACTGAATCTTTAATTAACTGTACAAAAATTTGGATAAATCATGTTCACTTGAGTCCATCTACAATTAGCACTAATTTATATAAATACATGTCAATAATAATAAAGCTGGAATAAATGGATAATATTTTTTATTGTTAGTTACGTTGCCAAGAGCATTATCTTCAAAGAATCATCTTGTAAAAGCTTGGTTTATAACAACTTACAAAATACGGTTCCTATACTTTATTATTTTAAATTCCTAATCTCATCTGCTTTCATAAATTAATGTTTTCAAATGACAAATATACTGAACCTTTCTATACCAAATATTCAACAAAAATTAATTTCATTTACACGAAACAGTATTTTAAATTAGATCTATATAAATTCAAAAATATTATTAGCATCAATAATATGATAACTTCTTAACAAACGATAACAAAATTAAACATAATCAATTTGTTATTAATCACAGTATATAATAACAATTATTTAACATCTTAAATAGATGGAATAATTCGATTCAAATTATTGCAGGTATCCAAATACATAATATAAAAAAGCAATATCTGTATTATTAGTAAAATAATGTAAATCTCTAAAATTAACTATTTACATATTGCGATTGTTTAGGAATATTCTGTAAGTTTATTAATAAGATAACTACGAAATAAAAATGGGATCAAATATATATATGTATATCACATAAAAATGCATGTTAAAATTAATAAAGCAGTATCTACAGGTACAGTAACAGATTTATATCAACTTATCACAAGAATGCAAAGAAGCAAGTGCATCACATTAAAAAGCCTTGAGAAATTAAAAAACTACTGTCAAAGTAAAAGAAGTTAGAGGAAAAGATACACAACAGTGACAGTCTCACAGAACTAAAATTAACAGCATTTAATCAAATACATATTTTTAATTGTGTACTCATAAAAGTAAATTTCTGCATCTGTAGTAAGTAAAATGGACTATGAAGACTAGAAATATTATTGATTAAACATTTATCTATTACCAAAGATATAATCATGTAAATGTTATTCATTGCAAGTTCAATAGTATTTACAAAAACTATCTATAAAAATGTCGTAATTACATTAATCTACTTTTGGTACAAATTTTCATAACATTCAAAGATCTAACTTTATTCTAAAATTAAAATGTTCATACAATAGACATGAATATATACTACCAAAATTTTAAAAATATCTGTTTAAAAAAAGATATTATTTAAAACATTAAAATATTGTTCCTGTATACTGTGTCTATAAGCTTCATAATAGTTATATTTAATTTCGTTATCTTCCATATTATATATATGTATATGTAAAATCATTAAGATCTGCCTCAACTAGAGTTTTACATTCGCTGGATTGCCAATTTAAACGATGCACATAGACTACAGATTAAGCAATGCAATTGTTAATCCTATGTTTTACATTTTAGAACATATAATGCTATTATTTTAAATTTTATTGTAGATTTATTGTCTGTTTTCACAAGTAAAGTTTAACTTGGATGAAATAACTTCTTCTAATTATAGTACATTTATTAATAAATGCAGAGAAATTGAAATATGCATATTACAAATTTAAGTATGTACATTATATGTAAAATTAAGTACATATATATATATACTTACATTAATTTTATGAAGACATGGAAAAATTGTTAGTATGAAAGTTATTGATAAAATACAGTACATTCTGCAGCATACAAAAGTTTGTTATACAGACATTGTAGGCAAATTTAAAATTAATTTACTATTTTCAAATGAATTGTGATTCATATTTTTCTACTTTTATGTAAGTCTATGTACATATATAATTCATAAAAGATAATTTATAATACAATAAATAATGAAAATATTTATATACAATGTACCTAATAATAAATAACTTTTAGTTTAATAAAAGCGAAATGGATATTTAGCACCATATCTTGAAATCTTTTATAATGTCATTGTATAAAAAATGATTATTTTTACACCACACAATTTCTTGCTCCATATCAAACAACTTTTGTACTAACATTTCTTTATATCAGCAATGGTTTATAAAATATTTCAATGTCTTCAGTTAAATAGAATATATTGCATATGTAATTGTTGATTTTCATTATCATAACAACGAAATATAATAATTCTGCCATGCAAAAAATATTTTAAACGAAATTATACATCAAGATGTGACGCTGTCTTCATTGGAAACATGGTAAGACCTAGAAAAGCTAGAATGTTAAGATGATATTTAAAGGATGTGGATTCCCAGTAGCAATGTCTCAAGTCTGAATTTAAATAAGTGTACATGAAATATTATCTAGAATTATGTACCTAAATTCCTTAAGTAATTGTACACTGACTTTTCTTACAAAAATATGAATAAAAGGTAAGAATATAAAGATTTGAAACAAAATACAGGAGGTCCAATATAAAATTCACCTCTAGTCGAGACAGACAAAATGTCTATAGCATTCCCTAATGGTTCTGTGATATTCGTTAGTCATCAACAATTTTTATACCGTAACCTTCATTTATTGCATAAAAGTTTACATCTATTATTTATTATTGTTCTACACAAGCTTGCAAAGTTTCATCAAAATTAGAGTCATACAATTCGAAAACATTCCTTGCAAGTCTGTATTTTTACTGAGAAAATTGTGTCATTTATTTATACATTTTATTATTTTTGATGCAATTTTTAAAAGTTAAATTAAAACTGGAACGTATAAAGATTATATTTTTAATTTGATGTTGATATCAAGTACAAAGAGATACATTTGTTTTTATTTTAAAGTTTACTTAATTCAAATTTTACGTTTCAGTCTTCAATTAGTATTAGAATTTAATAAAGCACAAACATGTATTTATAAAGTACTTGAAGTACAAGTAACTTAAACATAGCACTTCGTAGGAATTTATCAAACTATGATTGATATCAAATGTTATCTATCAGAATTTAGATTGTAAATTTAACGAGGCAGATGAATGAACAATTTGTTTGATATTTTTATTGTCAATAATAATCTTTCTGTTCATTCTGCCTCTGTATAGTTATGTATATATGTATATGTGTGTATATACATACATGTTTCATGGAACAATTATGATAAGCATTATATTGTAAAAAAGATAATCTTTCATTAATCATAGCGTAAGAAAAAAAAACCATTTATCATTTTACTCAATATCCATTTATATTCATATCTACGTGTACAAGATGATATAAATTAATTTGAAATATTATATAACATTTGTCGTATTTAATGTATAAAATTAATGCTACATTTAATGTCTGTATATAATTGAAAATACAAAAACTGTGTATAAGAGGAAGTACCACAATCTCCAGAAATTTGTTTTTCTTAAAATGAAATGTAACATTCATTTCGTTTTATAAATTTACAATTTCTTAAACAGTACAAACGTACGTTTAGTTATTAATTTTAACATAATCAAGTTCAAATACATTATTTACAAAAAATGCATATATGCACCGATAAAGCATTACTATATTTATATATTAGTCTCGCGATATATTATCAATTTGTGCATTTAAGCGCAAATCCCTATCTCTCACTCGCTCGTTCATTCAGTTACTCACGGATTTACACCAAAATAATTTGTTTGTGTGTATGTTTATTTGTTTCCAATAAGAAACGCGAAAATTAATCTATGTATCAATGCTACAGTGTAAAACAATACTCAATTACTTTTAATTATTTTCATATGATAAACTATCAACATTTAAAAGTATTATTGTGAAAAAACATAATTTAAATATACACAAACATTTCATATCAATATAAGATTTACTCTGTTGGTATCTATCTGCGAATATATTTATATTTATATATATATATATATATAAATATATCTTTATCGTCAACTCGCTCAGTTTTAAAACCTACATTATACTTTATACATAAAAATGTTTATGATATTGTCATACCTGCGTTTTGTACTATTCGTGCAGTAGTTGCTGCAGGAGTTTCACCCGATCCTAATCCTGTTGTAGATACGCTAGCGCAATCTACCTCATCTTGTCTGCCATCTAATCTATAAAATTTTAATTACACATATTAAATACTTTTAAATTTTAATTATCTTCAAGATATATTCTACTGAATCAGCCGATTCTGAAATACAGGTAATCCTCGTATAACACAACAGTCCTATTGAATTATTGTAGAAGTAATTTCGATTTTCCAAATGAATAGTTTGTTTAATAAAAAACTTCATTGAAATGAATGATTTTATATTACAATTTTTGTTCAACTTTTATTTCTATAATAGTTTCGTTAATTATTGAAACCTAAATTTATTTCTCGTTGTATAATAGTCACAAGAGTATTATACAAGTCATTGTATAATACAATAACATTGAAGAATATAGTACTATATTGTAAAAGGAATAACTGTAGTTCATTTTATTAAAAGTTCACTATATTTTAATATTAACTTCCATAACGTTTATAGAAATCAAAATACCAGTATATTTATCAAAATTAACCAGTGATTTTTACATTTCATGTAAAACATGTTGTTAATTTTATTTTTGGGCCGAACAAACGGAGCCCTTGCCCTGTGTCTAGGGTTGCCACCCTGTCGAAATTCGACCGGCCTAGCCAAAATTTTCACTTTAATGTCGGTTTCCAGAATCTACTTCGACTGGTCTATTAGAGGTCGAAATTCCATACTGTTTATCACATTTACCTAGGGTAGGATAAAATATTAAGCTGTGTAAAATAAAACAAAAGATATCGTTGTTGATAGGTATGCTAACAAAAAAGCATTTATGAATATTGTTATATTGTGAGAATTACCTTTCATCAATTCCCTAAATGAGTTTACTTTCAAGGAAAAAATTAATAAGAGATTTGACGAAAAAAATAGGATTTGTTAAAAAATGTGACGATTGATCCTTTATTTCTTCACCAATTTTATATTAATCTGATTGCACTACTTGAATTGAAAAACTGGGGATAACATTAACTATATTCACGACTCTTTATCCTTCCCCCTTCACGCAAAAGAAAGGTGGCAACCCTACCCAGGCCCTATTTTTGGACACCTACTTTTATTTATGTCCAAACTTAATTAATTGTAATTGTAGTAACCAGTTACACAGGTACTTTACATGTTTAAAATTAATATATAATTAGATGTAAAAGAGTTTTCCAAAATTTTTGCGAATATCTTGCAAACTAAATTTGATTGAAAAGACTTTAAATAGAAGTATTGTTCAAAATGGCGATTTAGACCAAGGCTCGGAATTAAATACACAAAACACAACGATAACGAAAGCAATGCCTCCTGATTTAAACCCGAGTACTGGCCTAGACAACATAATTCAAGGATATTGAAATCGGCGAGGAAGTTATAATTTTTGTAAGGATCTCGATGAGTGTGACACTAGCCCCGATTGTTCTGGACCCCGCAATCTTTAATGAAACCACGAGTCCTACGACAATATTATAATCGTAGAATGTAAAAAGAGACAGTGAAACCGAAAAATACCGGTATTTCATTTCAATTTTGAATAGTTGGTATATTGGTTACCAGTAATAAGTCTCTAATAGAAACAACTTGATATGTAGCATCAAAGTATGAATTAAAATTAAAAAATAATTCTCAAATAAGACTACCTCCTCAGGCTGTTTATTATATACTCTTTGCATATTGTATAAATCTACAAACCTATGCTGCTTGAGGAGTGTACAATCTCCACCTTCAGCAGCATCGAGATTGTACACATATAAATATCCGTCTTCGCTGGCCACCAACAACCTAAGTACTTTATGTATTCTGTATGATAATATAAATATTTGTATTATAATATACGTATATATAGGCACATGAAATTTATATATTTAAGTAAATTGTACTTACTCTGTGATGGCACATACATTCCTCAACCCTTGAAATGGCAAATGGACACTTGCAAAGGCACGTCCTTGATTAAAAACGTCAGTAACTTGCGAGGGTAAATAATTAGCTGACGCTGATACAGCCTTTGATAAATATCCCATCCAAGATTGTGACTCTTCTGTAGTTTGTCTCAGTCTGTAGTAATGATACATAATTTAAATATAGTAATAATTCTATTAAACATAGAAGAAACAGTTTACATACGCTTCCTTTGGTTCTTCCAACTTGAAAATATGCACTGTTTCTGTATTACTTGAGCAGCAGAGAAACATAGAATCCATACTAAACGCAAGACTGCTTATAGACACGCATCTTTTAACTCCACGACGAAACTCAAATAGTTTTGTACCATCATGAACCTTCAGAGATATAAAGAACCTTCAGCAATGCATCTAAATTTAAGAACTGAACAAACAATTAGTACCATACGAATAATTATACTTACTTGAAAAACTCTAATTACAGTACCCCTCTCGGAAGCAGTAGCTACTTTGGTACCGTTAGGGCAAAATGCAAGTGCTGCTAATGGACTGTCATGTGCAGGAATCATGTTTTTAGCTTGCTGGAAGAAAAAAATATACGTTTATATGTGTAGAGTGCTATAAAAATATTTATTAATACTTACAAGATTAATTGTGTCAAATATTTGAACTTCTCCAATTGTGTTTGAGCCAGGATAGGCTAAATAACAATTATCACTATTTATTGATAGTGTACATAGACCTGCTAAATTCCGTGGAGTGTCTCGAATTGTATGTAGCACCTTCATATCCCTTATATTATGTATATATAATGACTCTTCCAGACATACTACTAATCTCTGTAAATACACATTTGTAATTTATACAAATTGTTACATATCTTATTGAAATAATGATATTAGAATATAATATTGCTTATACTAAAATTTATAATAATTCATATCTCTATAATTTACATTTAAAAATCCATTATTTATGTAGTATATATCTGTACACAAATAAAAAACAATTGCAATATTGCTAAGTCGTGTATTTTACATAATGCGTCTCTTTATACTAAACAACATTTGTACAAATACTTTTTAATCATTTCAATCGTTTATGAGATATTCTCTTATTTGAACATAAATTTAACACCCTGTATGTAGTGCAGTGTAGGTATTCATTGCCAGTTCAGTGCATTGTGATACAAAGCTTCAACAAAATTTCAAACATTTTAAATCTATACTTTTAAACTAGTTTTAGTTATGATATTTACTTTGTATACAAATTTATAGAATTATAAAAGAAAGAAGTTTGATCAATAAGTATTTTTGTTAAGCTACACTTAAGATATTTAGATGCAAATATCTTACAAATAGAAAGAAATATCCTGTGAACATAAAATAAAATAAATCAAATCATTTACTTTCTTTTGAAAGTAAAAACCAGTCAGTTCTGCATACTGGAACAAATGTATTAGAAATAATAAGTTATGTAGTATAATAAATTTTTATGATTCATAAAGAAAATACTTTTATATTTATATATTTTATAATTCTTTTTGTATTTATATAACCAGTAAAATTTTTCTTTTCTAATAAAATGATTCAGATATATTCGCCTATTTCAATAATAATCTACATTTGTCAAATATGTAAAAAAGTTTCTTATTAAATAAAAAGCACAGGTAATCATTTTACAAATAATTTACATTCTTTTCTCAAAATAATTAAAATTGTTATTATTAAATATTAAAAAAAAAATAGGAATCTACATGATTTATGCCTTAATTTAATTTAATTTAGTTTTTCTTAGAAATTAATGTATTCTTTTAATATTACCATTGCATGGATAAAACTTACTAGTCTATTGAGCTTCACAGCCAAGATGGTGTTTGAATAACTGTAGTTGCAAATTTCAGTCCCTTTTTTGAAATGACAAACTATGAGTTTACGAGGTGATGATAAACTAACCATTGCCACAAGGCTACTGCTAAATAGTCGTTCAATAATGCCTGTGCCCATGGTATCTATTATACATGGAATTCAAAGTAATTTTATTATTTTTCTATCAGTCACATTTTTACTTTCGTACATGAGTCATTCAAAGGTCAAATCGGTTAACTCTACATTTTTATTTTTTAAAGTTTCATTGTTAAAAGGTTTGATTAATTCCTTTAACTTTTTATATTTAAAATAAATTTCCATAGTACTAGACAAGATTTAACACCACTAAAGACTACAACTGATTAATTCTCATATTTTATACTCGCATTTTACACGTCATTAGAGCTATACATGCAATAATACATTGTACAATATTTATTAATCAATTAAATAATAAGTAATAATATAAAGTAAACAATAATTAAGTAAATATTTATCACTTTATTGTACTTTGGTTTTGTAAAGTTAAACGATCTGACAGATGAGGCAACTCATATAGTTCTCTATAATATAGAAACAATTACCATTTTCGTATATTTTTTCCAGATGGTCCACAGAATTCAAAGAGAAAAGTTTGTAACCTGCTTTTGATCCTACAGCTAACGATCTATAATGAATTTTATTTGAATTTTGTATTATAAGCTATATTTCTTGTTTTATACTTCTTAGGTAGATATAGTTAAGTTATATAGTTAGTCTATGTATATAAATATGTTATAATATCATACAAGTACTTAAGATGAAATATATATAAACAATTTTGGCAAATGTATTAATAGTATAAATCTTATGAAATTACTTTCTGATAATTGGCAATCAATATAATTAGTAGGTATGAATAATAAGGAAACGACAATTCTTTATTATTAAATACTTTAGAAGGTTAATGAAAGTAAAAGCAAGTAATATCAATAGCATAATACAACAGTTAAATATTATATGATTCTCGTATGCAAGCAACATCTTCATTTACGATGTGATCTGTTAAATAACATAAATTATTAAAACGCAATTACATAGTAAAATGAGGCTACTAAATACAAGTAGAGAAAACCAGAAAACCCTATTACATATTGTGTCAGAATATATGATATTGAGAGTAAATAATACAATTACTGAACAAAAAAATGAAATTTTTGTAAACAAAACGTTCCTTATAATTTCACTCCAGGGGAAAAGTTTCTTAAACATAAGGAAAAGGAGGTTAGGGAACAAAGGACGACGTCCCCAATCGTCTAGTAGTTCAGGGTGTGACACTTACGTACAATCCTGATTGAAGTTAACAAAGAAAACACCACTTTGAGGATCAGTAGTTTGATTTGCGAGGTTCATTAGTCCTGATATACTGTATTTTAATCCTTGTGTCAATACATCCACGTTACGCGCGAGATTTTGCATAAATCGCACAGTTGGTGCGCGTAAGAACACTTTCTGCGCTTCCTTTTTAAATTTCTTTCTATATCTCTCTTTCTCTTTAGTTTTATTGCCTTCCTTTGTCACTCAGTTCTTTCTTGCACGTACGCAAATACAAATATACGCACGCGCACGCTTATACAATATTTGGGAACAGATGTCGAATGATACCTACAAGTTACTATGTATATGTTTGTATATATGTATATATGTATCTATGTATATATATATATTTATATATATATATATACACACCCTACACACTGCTGTACACTACCATCATTTCATATATTGAACAGCTGACAGTTGTATGTAGCTGAACTCCCGGAACGATGAAACTTGGAACGCGAAAACACTGAATCTTGTTTCAGATATTTTGTTGTCGTGACAACTCAGCTCGAGACTTTTACATTATACATATATACTTTGAATTTACATGACCAAATGATATTTTATTACATTTCAGCATTTTTATCAATACATATATGTAAATATAATTTTGTATTATATTTATACCATGCTCGTTTCGAGTTTATGAAGTTAATATTTCGATTACATAAAATTTAAAGTATTTGTGATTTAGTGCAATTTATTTTAATACAACAATAATTCGTGAATAAATATAATAAAATTAAACGTATTAATAATTTATTTTACAATCTAGTGTAGTATTATTTTCATTATAATCATGTACGATGTAATTGAACTTGTAATTACAATCTAAGCCCACTGATTTGTATTCAAAATTAAATATAAATGATTGTTTATTTTTTATTATAAGTTCCATATATTGACGACTACTTCCATATTTACTGTATACGTATGTATGGTACTTGTACATATATACTTACATACGTGTGTATGGTTTCGCGGTCTTGTCGGCCTTGTGGAGAGTGATATGAGAGCTTTCAATACTACAGTGTTCAGTAGTTCCGCGACACCCGTAACGCGAGTGTTAAAGATAAAAGACTAAATTATTTAAAATGAAACAAAGAAAGATGTTGTTATTTAGTTGAAACTTTATGGATACAAGTTATCTGTATAGGTTTTAACATAAACAAATACCACCGAATAGTTGTTAAATTAATAAATATTTTATTTTAATACTCAAATTGATGGGTGAAATCGACATTTAGTGTAATTCAATTTGTAAATCCTCCGAAAATCGACATGGATACATCTAGTTTTCCTCAACTTTTTGCGGCAATAAAAAATTTTTTACAAGTTCAACGCATTAAAGAGTAAGATATAATAACAAATAGTAAATAACAAATATTTCATTTGTTCATCTTTGATTGTATATTAACTTGCTTGACTGATTTAGTTATGATAACAATGGCTGTCTAAATTAACATACAAACTTTTTAAATTATTGTTCAATAACATTTAATCTTTGCATGGTATTTACATTTGTAGTTATGAACTATAATCTACATTTCACTTTTAACATTGTAAAGTGCTCTACCAAACAACATTGAATTTTCAACACAGCATGTTATCGTTCATTTGATTACTTTTGTACATCTGTATGAAACCTTAAAAGTAAACTCCCTCATCCAATTTAATGAGCTAATTACCTCTTCAAAATATATACTTATGCAATAAACTTGAAATTCTGCATTACTTGTTGTATCTATCTTTATTTGAATTATATTTATATGAATTTCTTGTGTATGTATCTTTCAATTTTGTCTTATTTATTAGTAGAATTAAAAAATTGCATGTATTGGGTATTTTAATTGGGTGTATTTAAATGGAATGCATTGGTGTCTTACTTATAACTGGAGAAGTGGGTAATCTCATCAAATAATATTATCCATGGAACATCCAAGTTATATGGACATTGAACTATTCAATATTTATACTATTTTGGAACATGTGGAATGTTATCAACGAATGTAAATTAACAAGTAGGTATTGTACGCATGTGCATATAAAAATTTATGTAAAGTTTAATCTAAGATCTAATGTATGTGTATGTAATTTAGGAAATATAATTCTATTTTAGATATTTTTTTATTTTCTTACATGTTTACGCATACATACATAACAAAAACTAAGAGAAAATAAATAAAAGCAACCAAGAATTATAAATATATTAACAATGAGTGACACATACTATGTTTTTAAAAGAGTAAATTGTTATATTATGTGGAAAAACTATCATGAAACACAAATGTACTTTCTCTAAATTCATAATTTCTCGTAACTTGCTTCTGTTTAGTTTACATGTACAGACACTATTTTTCATTGTTTACAGTTATTACAATTTAATTTCTAGTACTCTATGAATATAATCACTTTCTTAAACATGTAACTGCAACATTTTACATCACTGTAATAGTTGAAGACCAATCTTTATATAAATTTGTGATATAAGATATTTTTACTAAACATTTAAAAAATTTAATAAATAAGTTTTGATTTATTTACTGTAACTTCTTAAAAAATTTATAGATAATCAGAGTACAGTATGTTAGCTTACATCAACAACTGATTACTTTCTTATTTTTCTAATATTGAATTTCTATACTTATTCCTGTATATTTTGTGCTGTTTATACATTGGGCTAGTGATTTAATACTCACTATGTCATGATTTCTGATATATTGAAATTTCATGATTTTTATTATAAAATTTCAAAGCTCTTCTACAGAAAATCATGGTTAGTATTAAATTTCATATTTGTAAAGTTTAAATTACTTCTCTATGTAATGTAGCATCTAGTATTCTCCATATTATTTCATATGTAGACATATTACTAAAAATGTTCAATTGAGCCATGTATATGGGAGTGTTGATGTCAATAAAATACATGTGCTGTATGTTAATCCTTTGCACTTGATAGTATATTTCTTAGTATATTTATAATTTCAGTATATTTATTGATTTAGTGATTATAATATTTTTAATAATATTAAATAAATTGTGAATTAATTAAATGTGAATTAGTTTATATCATTTAATTTATAGATAATTCTTGAAAGTTGGTTTGATCAATATTTAGTAACTAGAAAGAAATATTAAAGATAAGTTGTACACAATAATGTTCACATGTCTTTACAGAATAGAATGGATGAACCCTCGAGCATGTATAAACGAAGCATACAATCCTACTACCATAGAACACGTAGCAAATGTGGCTACTCATGGAATATGGATTGTACCATCTGTCATGGGATGTTTAGAACTTATCCGTCGATCTGTATCATTGACACAATTAGTATCAGCTTATGTTTATGGTACATCTTTAATACTTGTTTTTGCAGTATCAACTTTTTTTCATAGTGTGCATTACTGCAATTATAACAGGTACAAAGAATTCATACAATGCTGATACTATGTTAACTAAAGTGTTACAGTAAGTTACATTGCAGGCAACTTAAAGATGCACTACACCGTTGCGATCGTGCTATGATTTACATTTTTATTGCTGCTAGTTATTTTCCTTGGTTGAATGTAGACCATTTCCCTCATGATGAACTGTTGTTTACAATGCGTTATGCTATTTGGATTATGGCAATAATAGGAATACTTTATCAACAGATCTTCCATGAACGATATAAAATGTTAGAAACAATTTTTTATTTAATTATAGGAATTGGCCCTAGCATTGCTATTATTAATGTTGTAAGTACATGATAATAAACATTTATAAAATGAAACAGTTATAAATGATTGAAAGTTTATATTTAATGATTGCAGTATAATTATTACAACATTACTGAACTAAAACTAGGAGGACTTATCTATGTTACTGGCCTGGTATTTTTTAAATCTGATGGTCTCATACCCTGTGCACATGCTATTTGGCATCTTTTTGTTGCTGCAGCAGCTGGATTTCATTATTATGCAATATTGTGTCACGTTTTCCCTACTACTGGTTCTCCAGATATTTATATAGCAGCAGGTGTACCATCTTTACCTGAGTTAATGAATTCTCATATTGGTGAATTATGAAAATATAGAACAACATATTGTTCTTCTATGAGCTGTTGGAAAGCTGGAAAATTAGGCTCCTTAGGGTAGAAATTTTATTGAAGACTATATTTGAATGCTGTGTCCAAAGGTTTTTCTTTTAAGGATTAGGCTCAATTGATAGATACATTTATGAATATATTTATGTGAATGTACATGTATATTAAAAATATGTACTTTGTCCACGAGAAAATAGTACAGAGAAACTTGTAAGGATCTATACCTCATCATCTGATATCCCATCTACCTACTACATGCAAATTATAGCTAAGAGTAGGATCTCCCATATCCCACTGTTGATATCTGTACCATATTCTTGTGGACAGGCAGTACATACAATTTTCCCTTGTTAACATTTCATGATCAGGCAAGTCAGCAAACTGCTATCGAATAATAAACACTACTTCTTATTTGTTGGCAACTTGGATACATTGCTAAGTCAAAGACAAAGAGACTACTAGAATTGCAAACTAAGATAGTGTATAAATGTTAACAAAGGAAAATTGTTCAGTATTTTTTCTGCAACGTCGCACTTTTGCAGTTTACAGTGATTGCATCATAAAATATTTAGGTGGAATTAGGAAAGCCACGTTACAGAGGAAATGCTGTAGTTTCTGTGCAATATGTAAATATACATGAAAAGTAATTATGATAAGTACCTGAATTAGAATGAAAATTACATTCACAAATTGTGAATGTTTAGTAAAATATTACTAAAGATGTTAATAAATTTGAATTGGTATATATTTATATATTAAAGAAAATTGACAGCATGAATTTAAATTAGAATGAAAAAGCAGTACTACTTAGTAGTGCTTAACTATTAAAACATATATACAATATGTGTATTAATACAAGTAGCAGTGTATGACAATTATTTTATAGAAAACCTCCAATCAGTTTTTTAGTATTCCATGACTTTTTGTATGTAACTATATATGTATTATTGTAAACTAGTAAATATTCAATCTGTAAAACAAAAAGTAAGTAGCAAGCTAAATTGACTGATTACATTGGACTACTAACAAAGTTTATATTATTCTTGTACTTCCAAGTATACTGTGCCAAATTTTGTATTTAGATGAAGGTTATACAATTTCTACAGTGCAGGAAGGAGATAATAAATGTTTTCATAGTAATACCCATTTTTTATTTCATAAGAGGACTATAATTGCAGCTACTTATTTTTGACACTTATACATACATATATAATAAAATGTAATAGTCAAGTAATTGTATCAGAATTAATATAAAGACGATATACAAAGTATTCATATCTCCTTATTTTCTCTATACGTGTTTTACATAATAATATTCTTTGTAAATATAATTTCCTTATACATTAAAAGTAGATCATAAATATTATAAATGAATACAAATATTGCTAGATAATCTAGTACATTATAGACCTTATTTTATATTTATATTGCATGTGTATATAGATGACTAATATACAACCGTATTTATAAGTACGAATAGCTTAGTCTGAATATGCTTTCAGTGTATATATGTATACTAACAATTCAGGTAACAATACAATCAATTAACGTAAATACTATAAAAAGTTTTCATTTATTTCGCTTCTCTACAATCTATAAGAGATTAAATTCGAAAAAAGAACGAATCGAAATCGAGTAATGTGAGTAGCAACAAGTAATAATAATTTGCCTACGGCCTATAACATAAAGGCGTCCCTCGCTTCCGCACCCGTCCCTGACTAGTCACCAAGCTGAATGAAAGTGAAGTATGTAGATTAATAGAGGGGATTGTTGACTTCTTCGATTACGATGCGCCTGCGCTGACACGATGCGTAACGGCCACCATTGTCGTGAATTACAGTTTGTTAAGTGACGTATGTAGTTTATAAGCGCAAGAGCAAAGCAAATGTACAAATACGATAGTCTCGAAAACTATCTATATCTTTAAAAAATGGTTATGTATATATTTTTTACGTCTTTTATGAGGAATCAACTTTTGTACATACTTTCAGGGGCCCCTGTATTCTTCAACAGAGCAATGCCGCATCGTACGTTGCGAAAGTAGTAAAAGAGTACCTTCCTCGAGAAAAGAATTGCGCTTTAGATTTTTCAGCAAGGTCATATCGTTAAAAATTGGTGTAATTATTGCTCAATAAGTAGGAATCTCACTCAACAAATAATTCGCCTATGACCTCATGGAATTTGGTACGTGTAAGTTATAGGTTTGAACGATTATGTTAACTGACAATTTTTACTAGTAAATGCGTAAACATAGCAACACAATCCACGTTTCTTGGAACATTTACTATTCTCGAACGGAAGTATTTCTTCAAACATTTTGAATCGATGGAATACTAGGATTTGGGCTTACAGAAATCACCATGCAAGGATGAGTTATTGAGAACCATATTATATTAGGTCTACCGAAAAATTCTGTCCGATAATGTCATATCGAGTTTTAATAAGTATGCATATACTCATTTGAGACATATATTTTTCAAAAATGTTATTTACAAATTGCCATCACGCTGGCTAGAGGTCATAGGTGACAAAATTGATTATATTATTTCACTTCACAGACAAAACTTTCCGGTAGACCTAATATTATCATATATGTAGGTAATTTCATGAAACAAAAGTATAGCATTCTACTGGAAATACGTACGGAACGAATTGATAGTACAGACAGGTATATTAACAATAAAATACAAAACAGGTATACAGAGTGGTCTTAGAAATACATCGCACATCTTGAAAAACTCGGAAATCGGGGTTATATTTTGTCGCGGAATTATGATACAATTAATGCTCGAGCGACGAGCTTTTTTTTATATAAATATAACTGCGTATGTTTAGGATAATTCATAATTTTATTTATTAATATTTTTCAACACATTTTTTCAGGTACTCCTACTATACATGGTAGTTTTTTTCTGTAGGATTTTCCTTTGGGTCCTATATGGACTCGAGTCCTTATCGCCCGATTGTTGTAATTTCGTATGTATAGACATGTTGTCAAAATCTGCAGTTGTTTTGCAATATTAGTTACGATACCAGTTTTTCTTTTTGAGTTTATATTCTAGTCTCAAGGATGCGTGAAGCATTATGGATTTATTTGATATTCAAAGTACATAGTCGCTAAATGAATTATTTAGTGAAGACGATACTAAAAAGTTGCTTGTCAAAACAGATGAATTCACGATTTCATCGCCTTTTCGTTTCTCATATCATATATAGAATCTCTTCTACTTAAATAATTGTAACGAATCCTAACTGTACTTTAAAGTACAGCGCTGGGCGCTGAACTGGAAGATGTCAGATTATATGCCACAGCCACTCGCTGCGACATTATCTGTTTTGCTTCCTCGTTCACTTTTCACATCTTCGTTGTCGCATTACATTCACACGTGACTACGTTCCAAATACATACAGGGCGAACGATGGAGCAATGACCACGCAATATACATATATCAAAAGCCGGTATGCGGTGTCAATGTTCTCTTTGGACCGCTTTAGGTTTGCCTGAGAAGTACCGATTGGATGATACTAGAAAAAGAGATAGAAACAAGTATTTCTAGTTAGGTATCATACCGTTATTCTTTCTTTCGATGGAGCTAAAGTAGTGTGTATAGTAAATTATATCCTTATAACGAATTATAGTTCGTAGCAAATTCGGCTTTGAAGAAAACCGGTTTTCGAATTCCAGCATTCTCGAAAATCTGGATGAGCTGGTTCTCGAATTAAAGAAAAGACAAAATGTGATTAAATCATGACTGGCGACGCTTTCAAATATATTTGCGATTTTCTAAAATTATTTTTTCCAATGTTTTGCAATCATTGCAACTGAACAATTGAAAAAATGTCTCTTCGTTACTAGTAGACAATGGTACCGAAACTGTTATTTATATATAGGATTTCTGACAACTAATTTAAATGTTTATACATTTCACTAAAGTCTATAGAAACACTAATGTTGAAAAAAGTTGCTAAATAAAATTATAGCTTCTTTTAATAGTACTCTACCATATTTGTCGAAACGGGCTATCGTTCATTTGTGAAACAAAACTATCTTACTAATTGCTATAATAAGAAAAATGTAAATATATACATTCTCGTGACATAACATCTTGGATTATAGAATATAGAAATGACTGCGAAGAGATCCGAGTAGAATTACATGGGTAACCGAGCCACGATATAATTTCAGTTGCATGATTAAATGTAATGCATATATATATTTTAAATGATGTCGTATTTAGATTTATGTTGATTATTAAACTAAAGATATTAGTATTCCGTATTTTTTATTTTTAATAACAAAAATAATTGATTCATATAAATGTTTATAAACTGGAATACCTATATGCGTGTATGAACGAACGAAAATGTCTTTTAATATGTACTTATTCTTCCTTGCAATTACTACAGTGTACAACAAATTTTAAATTACTATCCTAGTTGTGCAAGTGCTGTTGAGAAGAAGCATAACATGTTCATCTGTGACTTTTCTTCTTGATAAATAAAATTTAAAAAAAAAAACGATTTCGATGCTTTTACCGTTGACTATGTTTTACTCTGAACTGTTTTCACTACGAATTATGTTTTCCTAATTTGTTTTTCACTGCAAAACTAGTCCCATTTACAACACAAAAACCTATATTTTGATAATCAAATTTTTCTAAACTGCTTTTTCACAATTAACATAAGTTATGTAATGTTCGATTGAAAACCATAATCCGCGAACAAGTTTACTGGATACAAAAATGCAGAAACATCATTCTGAGTGTTGAAAGAAATTTAATTTAGATGGCTCTATTGTTTTATGATTTAAAGAAAGGAGAACTGCGTTTGACTTGTCGACAAGAGGACGGCATTATGGTATGTGTCGGTGTTAGGTATCATGCAAGAATGCAGATAATGTTATCAAAGCGAAAAGTATATTAAGTTAATAACAGAAAAATTAATAAATGTACATTTCACATTACAGACAGAGACTATTATACTTCGATACGATAACTTTACAACCGACAAGGCAAAATCTGTACAACACTTTCTCGTTTAAGAAATACTAAAGTTTTGTTAGTAAGTTGACAATAAAGAAACAGTAAGTTTGAAATGTTAACATTTTCAAAAATATTCGTGTTGATTTACCGGAACAAATCTACAAGAATGAAAAACAATATGCATAATAATCTAGAAGATTTGAAAAATAATATGCATAATAATCTAGAAGATTTAAAACAATACAGATTAATGTCTGACTGAACCGATAGCGAATAAAAAATTCTACAGACACAAAATTTGTCAGTTTCAATTTGTGGAAAGATGTGAACAATTATAGTATAAAGAACAGTTGCGTGCACCATTGAATTTTTGCTTAACATCGCCTGACATTGCTCGCAAAATTGAAGCTATCTAAGACCTTCGTTACATACTTTTGTCATGCGAAAATATCATATGATCAAAACTGAAAGGTAAACTCGCGTTGTCATCCAATTACAAATACATTTTGCAGCAATTGTGTAAAGCACTACATAGATTCATATTTATTTATGAAGTGATTAATAATTCATGCTTATACGAGGAGTCCATAAAATGTTCACGAAATGACTTTTATCTTATTTAGATCAGTAACGTCGTAGCGATTGAAACAAGTAACCGATACTCTTATCCATCATCAGGTCAAGTTACACGACGATACGACACATGATGTTTATGTGCAGTAGCAGCTGTAGTGCCCTTGTTATTAGCTAATGTGATACATGAAATCAATGAATGCACGAGTTAAAAGATAAAAAATGTAAGAAGGAGATTGATACGAACTATTATCAATTGAAATCAATAAAAAATTACATTTTTAAGAAATGTGAGTAGATTTTTATAATTTAATAAAAACAACAAGTACATTACTTTGGGAAGTAATTAAGTAAAATAATAAGCAATAATTGTTTTGACTAATTATTTTTCCAAATGATGCACTCGTTGTTTTATTAAATTATAAGAATCAATGATAAATATTTTTATCAGTAAAGTAAAACAAACGACGTTATTGTTACTGTCTATATTTTATGTAAAAAAAATGTTTTCGTATTAAGTTAAAATATTAAATAAATGAAATTATATACAAGAAGAAAATTATGTACATAATAGGAAAATTATACATATATAGATATAGAGTTCTGAGACTTTTTTGTTCGAAATATTTGAATTTGAATTTGTTTCTTAAATTTCATAGTCAACAGTATAGATGCCGCCTTCAGATTATACGTTCTAAGATCTCATATATCTTACACTTTATCAAATACACGGGTACCCGGGCAGTTTTTGTCTACGGATACCTGAAAAATTGTTGTCTATGTACTTACTGGGATATCTCATGCGTTCAATTGAAATACATGATTAGATTATATTTTTCAACAGAATGCGATTATTTGTTTAAAAGCTCACATTGAAGGAGAAGAACACGTGAAACTGTTACATACAAGTTTACATTATTTTTTATTTAATGTAATTTTTAAGTATTATAAATTATAATTTTATTCATTTATTTAAAAATGGTAATCAGGAACATTTACCTCAAGGCTTTAAGTGTTATTCCTAATACTAAATTCGCTTCAAAATGTAATGTAAAAATTTTTAAATGTACCTTCAGTCAAAATGTATCTTATAAAAATATTACGTTTCTGAAGGAACAATTGAAGGAAGTTTTTAAATTTAAAAATAGTAAAGTCAGTAACTGGATTATCGAGGTTAGTTTTAACCACAAGGTATCACTTTGTATTTCCCTATATTATACAAATTATTATAAATTTGAATCATAACTTAACAACATTTTGTGAAACCTCTTTTTGGCTTAATGACCTTTCCCTAACATTCGAGTTATTTTTTCATCAAGAAGTTACTTCAGTTGTATACAGAAGAAAATAAGTGTTTTGTTCCCCTGCATTTTTACTAAATATAAAACACACATCACACTTGTATTGTTCGCATAAATTTATAAATTCTTTTATAAATTAATAAATCTTCGTTACAGATATACTGTTATAATATTAAATTACATGTATATTAGCATTTAGTAGAATTAATAATATATGACCTAATAATGCAGATTAGTAATAGTATGATTCTATTATTTTTAATTTGATTTTATTATTCTTTACATTAAACTCAATTTTTTTTAGAATAAAGCCCGTACATTATGTATAGGATATTATAATAGTGAAAAAGAAGATAGGCAAAAACTTTTATATATGTTGGCATCTGAGTATGCTATTCAACATAACAACGTATATAACATGGCAAAGAAATTAGTTTCTGAAGAGGTTTGTATATTTTTTATAACTATGATTTATGTTTTCTAGATTACATTTCACATTGCTCTGTTTAATAATAATAAGTATTTTTTATTTCAGCCTAATAATGAAACACGAATACTTTCATATGAAAGAAATTTAAAAAATATTCTCATACCAAATTATCAATGGCTTTTTATTATTATTGGACGACTGGAAAATGGAGTAAAATTTCTTGTTGATTTAAGAACAGATATCTTAGTAAGCAATTTAATACAATATCAATTATTGAATAATTAAATTGATGAAATTATAAATGTTTTAAATGTTAAAGTCGGTATAATAAAGAATTGTTTTTACAACTTTTAAACTTATTATACTGTAAGCATATTTTTAATAGGAGTTGATGTCAGAACGTAAAGAAACAGATGCAAATGTCATAATACAACAATTAAACATTTCACTACGAGATTTGTTATTACTCTGGTTTTCAGTTGGATTTCTTCACTTAGAGCGAGTAACTTGGCAAAGTTCATGTGATATATTAGAAAAGGTAAACATTTTTAATAATCTATCACAAAATAATATTAAATTTATTTGTATATATTTTTAATAAGATTTCAGAGTATGAAGCAATACATCCTATAAAGAATTGGATAGATTTAAAACAAAGAGTTGGACCTTATAGAAGATGCTATATATTTACACATCGATCTATGCCAAGAGAACCTCTTGTTGTATTGCATACAGCATTATGTGATATAATACCTAGTATGAAATTATAATCATTATTTTTGAGCTGCCATGAAGCACATAATAATCAATGATAGTACTTGAGCAGTAGTTAATATTATAATGATGTCTGATTAATTAATATCAATTTTCACAGATTTGTATACATTTGAAAACAAAATGCTCATATATTAGTGCAGTTGTTATTTCAAAGATCTGTATGTAGAAATGATCTTACAAAATTTCAAATTAAACGATATAACATATGCGTTATGCAATATCCTAATGTTTCATATAAATACTATACTGTTTATAGTAACATCATTAATTTATAGATTCCGTACAAGGTATTGAAGAAGCAAAAGCTAGAATTCTTGGTAGTACAAAAAAAGATATTACATTCCTAGAAGAAGATAAATCTAAAATAAAAGCAGCAATATTTTATTCAATTACTTCTACACAAACAGGATTACAAGTAATGAAGCCATATAAACATCCACAAATTTAAAGTATGGTGTTTCAAAAGAAATATTATTTTCTTTTATAGGGTATTGAACTGGGCAATTATTTAATAAAGGAAGTTGTGCATCAAATAGTATCTGAATTTCCTAATATATATAAATTATCTACTTTATCACCAATACCAAATTTTAGGTGCTGGTTGCTTGAAAAATTAAAACAGGGTAAATATAATAAACTTTTCATTTTAATTAAAAGAAAGTTTAAACATTTTTTTATATTAAATGTCATTTTTTTAGATATACATTGTATTTTTACGAACGAAGAATCTAGGTCTGTAAAAAATGTCCTAAAAGAAGAAAATATAGCCCTTGGATTAAAAAAGGTTTTTAACAATTCACTGTGGATCAATAATGAAGATTTATGCAACATTTTAAAAAAACCATTAGTTCGTGCATGTGCTTGGTATTTGTATAAAGAGAAACGACGGAATTATGCCTTAAATAACGTTGGTATGTTCATTTTAATCGTAATATTGATATTGAATGTAATATTAACATTGTATCTTTACTACAGCGAATTTCCATTTGCGTAATGGAGCGGTTATGTGGAGAATAAACTGGTTAGCTGATCCTTCACCACGCGGTGTAACAAATAGTTGTGGTATTATGGTGAACTACAGGTAGTAAAAATTTAAATATGATACAAGTTACACTTTTTTAAACGCGGTCTATTTTAAGATTTATATTTTGTTAACAGATATTATTTAGATGAATGTGAAAAAAATAGTCAAAATTATATTGAAAATTATTTTATACATGCATCTGAAAGTGTAAATGATCTCGCGATAGAACACGACAAAATTATGAAAGAAACTGCAACATTATGAGAAAGAGATTGATTTTGGGTGGAGAAATATTTATATGGTAAGATTACATATTAGAAGAAATACCCAGATTAAACTACGTTCCAATTAATACTTTAAAGTCTAATTACACCAATATTTATATGTCTCAATATGAAACATGATTAAAGTATTCAAATCCAACAAAGGTGTAATTAAAAGAGATATTATTAATATTAATATGAATTAGAAGTTACAAAATATTTCCAAATTTCAGATGGAAATTATACAAATATAGTACTTACAGAAATATTAAATCTTGAGTTACCAATTGATCAAATTTACGAATATTTACTACTTTTATGTACATTACAAAGATACTAGATATCTTTAATAAATATCTAAACATATGAGATCTACGTTATCTTATATCAGAATTATATACAGAGATCCTACTTGTTACTACCATATACATACATCAGGCCATTTTCCATTTCTAGTTACAAGCAGTTAATTCAAGATTGCTTTCTATTACTCTTCAAATTTTATGTTTTTATTAAAGATTATTACATTTGTTCATTTATACAATAGCTGTTTCCTGTCCAGCTTAAAGACAGCACAATAGTCTGCAAGCAGATCTGAAATAAAGATTTATGTTGTATTCTTGTACAAATATTGTCCATTTTTATGGAGGGTGTTTCAATGTGAGAAGTACATCAGAATCAAATTCAATGCATTAAAATATGAAAAAAATAGTAATTACTATATAAACATTCAAAATGTAGTATGACTTTAATGTTCACAATAATCGTTTAGTGTATTAAATGGAGTAATCAACTGAACACCAAACAATTTTAAGAAGAAATACCATGTTTATAAAATTAATTGTATTTTTTGTGTACCTGTAGTCAAGGCTGGGTTTGGTGAAAATTTGTGGGAAGATGAGGTCTACTTTCTAGTTTTGTATAATCCAAACGAAATTCCTTTGCTACTTTTCTCCAACTTTGCGCATCGAAATAATAATAAGTACCACGTTCATATGTTGATGTTTTTTCTACATGTCCAAATCCTGGTGCTTGCGTTATCCATACTTTTTCCTCCATATGATATCGCCACTCTCTACTATACCTAAATTAGTTGGAACAAACAATATACTTATCAAAGTCGTTTTATAATAACAAATATTAAGAGATTGCATGTAGTAATAATAGTATACACTTACAATTCTGCTGCTGCTGCTAATTGCAGGACATCCCCAACATTTGTATAAAACATATAAAATAGTACATCTTCCTTATATCGATTTAATTTAACTGGTGCTAGCTTATCTCTAGAATTAAGAATAATATATGAAATTAATGATTTTAATTGCCGTCGACAATATGCAGCAGAGCTGGGCAACCTGAATCAAGTAGGGCACATGGCAAGCCAGCTAAGAGCAAAGCGCTGCACGGCGGGCTCAGTCCTCGGGACAACGATGCCTCTTCCTTAGCTCCTCGTGGGACTCGCCACCAGATATAGCTATACTTATTGACAAAGATTGACTGTAGATATCACCGGAATCGAGTGAAATAGGATGAGCATCCGGACGACCACTATTTAACGGCAATGTGAGCGAGTGAGACAGGAAGAGCGGTGCGTCCCATACGTCCCCCACTTTTTCAAGACTTTTGCTCTAGCGTTGCTCCGTAGCTTTGTTCGTGGCCTGTAGTTGTGCCCAAGTCCGTAATAATTCAGGTTGCCAGTTCTGATATACAGCAATAGATAATACCTGATTGCCGCATTAATAAGATATTCTGGCGGCACATGAAAATCAATATCCTGAGGTCGACATGGCGTTTCAGCCCAAGGACCACCAAAGTTTTGGTAGAGATTTTCTGGTGAATTAAGGTTTAATCCTAATGCGGTTAGGTCTTGGCCTAGTGCCAAAGATACTAAATTGGGATCTGTTTCAGCTGCCCTAATAAATGTTAAAAGCCCAATCATTCCAAACTGATCTTTTACCATACTAGCTGGTATATTGGTTACTTTCCCTATAAAATATAACAATAAATATAGATATAAGTATAAGAAATAGCAAACATTTTTAAATTAAAAAATATTATGAGTACAGTAATACAAAATAATGGTACGCTTATTTGTTTGTGTAAATAGTTTTAGTACCATCAGGAGATGTTTGTATGCCCCTTTTAGATGACTGAGACATATCAGATCCATGTGCTCTATTTCCTTGCAATACATCTTGCCCAATTTCAGGACCAAGTCCAACAGGTACATTTTTGTCTCCAGACACACTTCCACCTGGTGATGGTCCTTCTCTATTTTGTGTCCCTGGTAATGCTGGGAAATCTTCAGAACTCATAGTAAATTCACTCGATTCAGATGTTGGTTGTTTTACCATTCCAACTACAATTCATATAAATACTTATATAACAATAAGTATTTATTGCATATTCATAATTGTTGTTATATTTATGAAATTTTTAAATAACACAAAAATCGAATATACTTTACTAATCTATAATTTATAAAATTGAAAACAGTATCTGAAGACAAAATCTCTGTAGCACTTGAGAAGGTATTAAGCAAAAGCAAGTATTACACATTTTTCCTGTTTATGATGAATAATTTATTTAAAAAGACTACTTATGTTTTATAATAAAAGAATTAACGATTCTTGTACTTGCTTAGTACCTCCATTTTTCCAATTTTTAAGTTTTTTTGTAGTATTTATTACTACTAAATTATTGAAGCTAAGATTAAAATTTGTTTGTTCAACATCTATAATAAATATTGTAGCACATAAATATGAATTTAGGCTACACCTGAGAAACACAGGTAAAATTCATTTTCATTTCAGAGAAAATTTAATTAAAATTAATAGAAACAGAAATTTAAACTGATTGAAAGTTAGTTTCCAGGGCATTTGTCTGTTACATATGTAATTCCTTACGCCATAAATACTATGATATTATATGTGTTTTAAAACTTGAAAAATTATTGATACATACCATAGGGTTGTTTTCCAGGCATGGGACTAGGTTGTGGCATAGAATCACCCTGTCCTCTGTTTGTTAATGAAGGAAACTCAGACAGATCCAACAATGGAGGAGTACTTGTATCTCCACCTCCTCCACTGCCAAAAACAGAGTGAAAATTATTAATTTGTCCTTGCGATCCGTAATTACGACTTTGTGGTATTCCAAAAGTGCCCATGCTACCCATTGGATTTGAAGTTCTATAAATGTGTATAAACTTTTAATTTTTTTCATAAGAAATATTTCTATAAATACAGATATACAACAAAATATATTATGACAAAAAAAAATTGCTACATTAACATTACAACTGACAAGTTGATTTAGCAATTGTAACAAAGAACTAACCCAAGAGCAGGCATTGTACGTCTATCTGTAAAAGCTCTCTGCCCAAACAGACCCCTACTGCCCATAGGAGAGAGCTGTTGTTGTTGAGGTTGATGATTACTTTGTCCACCTGCAGCTCCTGAGGCTCCAATGTATACGCTAGTAACTACTACCGCAGAAGTGATTGAATTTGAAGTACTTGTAGACGAGCCTGAGAACATGCCCGACGTAGGTGTGACATGACCTGTCAGAGTAGACGAATTTAAGCCCCCCCCACCACCCGTACGCGATGTAAGGCTTGTGTTCGCAGTACTGCGTGGCGGCTGCTCAAAGTTCAGGTTGGCCATAGCCTGGTGGCTCCACTACAAAGTACCTGCTGGGGCACACCAATACACTTTTATGTCAATTACCACACAATCACTTGTTTTTTATTGCATCACTTGTAAACTGTTCAATTTCATGGAACTGAGGAAAATCCATGACAATAGCTCCTAGTAGCAACCTGCAACGACGAGGCAGAAAACAAAAATTTTGTAAGATGAATGGCAAATAGTTAGCTATTACTTAGAAACCTTAGTATCTCTTTTTCTATACTTGAACAATGTGTGTATTGAAGTTTTTACCTCTTTATCGCAGCACCAATGCTTTGGTCATATCAAAATTGTAGACAGGAAATGAGAATGGACCTATTGGCAAGGAAAGATATCATTTCCATGAAAATGTTATATTGCTTAGTTTCATATTGATTTAGTAAATATTAGTTACTTTATATTGGTTTATTAAAACGAACGATTACATTTAATGTGCTATAACATGTAATAAAGCAGTTTATTTATTTTTTCCTTTATTTATGTGAATAAGTAAATGTATACAATGGAATGTGTTATACTGTACCAAAAGGAAAAGCTAATTTTAATTACTTATGCTTTATAAGTTAATCGTTTCTATAAAAGAAAATATTTTTATAGAAATACATAGATAGTATTTATTTACTTGTTTAACTCATACCGAGTAAAAGAACATGTGTATGATATTATTAAATAACATGATACTTGTATCACATGATTTTTCTTAAAAGCTAACATTCTAGAACATACGCTTGTTAACAAACATACATACTTTCTAAATACTCATAAACTAACCTGAACATTATTCTGGAATGTTTTCATATTTCTAGATAAATCCATAATCACAAAAAAATGAATAAGATATGAAACTAATTTCAACAAGAACAACTTGTTACTGTGATTATACACTGATTATATATGGTAATGTAATGAAAATGATTAATCAAACTTTTTCTGTTATTATAATTAGTACCTCAAAAGTACAATGAAATTTCGAATGTAAAGAAGACTTGGAAATTTCTGAAAACTATCGAACTGAAAATTGGTGATTTTGACATTGTAACGATAGAAATCAGTAACAAGCACAAAGAAAGCAAAGTTTCTAATGTCTACATAATCAAAATATTAAGGATATGATGGCCTAAATTTGATTACCTATATTATCGAATCCGTTGTTAAGTTACTGCATAAAAGAATCCATTAAATTCATAATAAACAAAGTAAATGAGTGTAAAAAAAAACACAAAAACGTCGATGTTGACTTGGAATGAAATCTGATAAGGTAAAAGTTATGTCGAATTATTGGTGGTTTGTATTAGAGAGGATTTTCACGCTGACACGTCCCAAAAAATGTACTTTTATGCACATTATAATACTCTTATAACAAATAAACTTCTGTTTTGTCAATCAGTTTCACAAACAACACTAGAGACACGAATTTCTGCCATATTAACCAATTCTACGGCGCAATCAAATTAAATACTGAGACATTCAAAATTTCGGGCACTGAACAAATTACAAACTATAAATAATAATAATAATAATTAATTGATGAATTATTTCATTCAAATTGAGCTTATACATTTAATGTTATGTGATAAGCAAATGGTTTTTCATTTTGAATTTGACTATCGTATTGTCAATTGTTTTCTATTAGCAGCTTTTACTGTAGAGACAATCTCGTGTATGTATATATCTAGAATGGAAAAATGCTGTATTTTGAATTATATTTTATTAACACATAAAATGAAAATATTTATTTATCGGTCCAGTTTGCTTGGAAAGCTGTAACTGTAATTTCTAATACGAAACAATTATCCAACTATTTACAGTATAATATGATCCAATCCGATGTATAAAATCATAGGGATTATTGGACCACGTACTGCCACATAAAGTTCGACCACGTGTGATGGAAACTTTGTATGTATCTTTTAAAGACATAAATGAAAGCATTGATAATTTTCATAAGAATGTATTAATAAATTATTATCTTTAATTTAAATTTCGATTATCTATAATATATACAAATTTAGTTAAAAAATACAAGTGTAGAATGTATGTATATATTAAATATTGTTTTGTTACTCTATCTCAATTCCTAGAATAAAAATATTTATTTTCATTAATATTATTTACAATCTATAGGTATTTATATTCACAATTGTATGCATTCTTTCCATTTCTTGCATTTTTAATCTACTATACACAGTATACACATGTATAGTGCATGTATAGAAAAGCGAGGAGAGAGTAAAGCATAGATAACTCATTGAAGATAGTTATGACATTACGCAGTGAAAAGACAATCGTTCAAAATGGCTGACACGGCACCAGGCTTCAAATTCAAATCTTAGATGTTACATATCTATTCATATCCATTATCGATCATCGTGTTGTGTGAACGTAATTTTAAATATATTTAAACACAATATCGTTTCAAAGACCGCAAAGACAATCAAAATGGACACCTATGTTCCATGCATATTTGATATTTAATCAATTGAATTTGTTTTCTAAAAATTAAATACATCTGCATCTTCATTAATGTTAAATATTAAAACATCGTATAAAACATTGTGACGTCATGTGGATAATTCGTCTTGACATCAGGCGAACTATCTGAAACTCTGCCTGGTAGTACACATATGCATACATAGTTATAATAACGTGTGATGCTATACGTATATGTAGTGCATGACGACATATATTGTATACGTATGTGCTATGGGAAAGGCTAGAAGATTTCGACAGATCTATTAATTGCTGTGTGAAATAAATAATACGTAACTAGATTTATAATTAAAATATGACAATTTTTGAAATACAGTCAGCTTCTTACGTACTGTATTTTGTTTGTGCACAAAAAATATACACGCATATGCACTTACAGACAACTTTTTGACATGATAGGGTCATTGGACGTTATTAGAAGTGTATGGTTCGTGGTTAAATAAAAAGTTTTGTGATAGGATTTTATAAACATTTTGTATTTAAACAGGATTTAGTAACAACTCTATATATAGATTATATATAAAACCATTAATAAATAAATATATTGTTTACTTTAAGAAGTGATTGATATAAATAAGAATTGGTGTAGTAAGACGAAAAATGGCATTAATTAGAAGAGCAACTCATGCTGGTAGTTGGTACGCAGACTCTGGTAAGCATTATTTAAAACATATTTTCAATTTATTTAATATTTCTATATCTGTTAACTATTACATGATCTTCATTATTTATTATTTTTTATATAAATTTATTATTATATGATTACTAGTCTTCAGACATATAAACTAGTACCTGTAAACAGCATTTTTCTGATACAGTAATATATATTTATGTAGATTAATATGCAATATTAATAATTCCCGTAGTATCATTTGTTATTATTATGTTTTACTTTGATTATATAGAAAGATAATACACATTTCATAGATATATTGCATTCAACCGTACTTCATTGAATTTATTGCTTAGTTATGTTTTTTTATGAAGTTCGTATTTATTTCATATCGAATATTACCAATTTGCTTAAAATTTAGGGACAGCTCAGTAAAAATAATTTTGTGTTAAACAATGATATACATATAGATCTCCCTTTATGCAGAAATTGTTGTTCTTATTGTAGTGTTTCTATTAATTGGTATAATTTTAGCCACCATTAATAGTTTTTCTGTTTTTACTATAATTAGCTAGATTTTGCATCATTTATTATTATCTAAAATTATTATCTTATATCTGAAAATTAATATTTTGTACAGGTACAGAGTTGAATAAGCACTTAGAAGGTTGGTTGGGGGCGGCAGACTTGTCACATGGACCTGCTAGGGCAATTATTGCCCCGTCAGTAATTATAGCAAATTACAACAATTTTTTTTAAATTAACAAATCTTTACTGAAATACAAACACAATTTCACAGACATGCAGGTTACAACTATTGTGGAGCATGTGCTGGTTTTGCATATCGCCAGATTAGTCCTGTTGTTGTGTAAGTTTTAGTTAGAATGAAATCTAATAATTACATATGTGATTTACATTGGATGATTATTATATTAGCGACTATCTTTCGTTTTCCATTTTCATATATTGTAGTTTTATTTAATTGAAAACTGAATCATTTCTATAATTCAACTTGTGAGTCTGATATACCTGGGAAAATATTTGAGTAAAGTTTACATTTTATAATAATTTAACTTGCCTTATTAGTATCTTAATTATGCTATATTTATTTTATGTAAAGAAGAGCAGAAAAATATGATAGAAATTTGTATTTAGAAATGTAAGCAGCAGTAATACAGAGCTTTATCTACATCTTAATAATAAAGTATATAATGAAGATATTATTTTAATTGCAATATAATGTGCAAACTAGTCAAACACCTATCTTTGAGGGTAAAGGATTTATTTTAATCTACTCTTCCTGATCATTAATAATCATATTGTATAAATCCAAGTAAGTTCCTGCTACTTGCAGTCAAAGTAGTCTATAATTCAATCCAATTATTCATTTAATATTTATATATATGATATTTTGACACTTTAATCTATTATTCAATGAAAATAATGTACTATTATTAATATATATATATATATATATATATAATAGTATATTACATTAATTTAATTTAAAATCTTAAATATGTAATGTATCATCATATAGTCGTAGGATATTTATTCTGGGCCCATCACATCATGTGAGATTAGCTGGTTGTGCTCTTTCTTCTGCCTCAATTTATCAAACACCACTGTATGATCTGCATATTGATCAACAAGGTATAAATTGTGCACTATAGAATATTAAAATAGATTTTTGGATGGAATCTTCTTGAAACTATAAAGTATAATGTAAAAAAAAATATAAGTATATGAATTACTATCAAAGATTAGTTCAAATATAGGTTTCTGTTCATATGATAGTATGCAGAGAACTTGAAGAAACTAGACATTTTGAATGGATGGATTTAAATACCGATGAAGAAGAACACAGTATTGAAATGCAATTACCATTCATATCAAAAGTTATGGAAGGGTAGGCTAATTATATTAATTATACTTTATTTACATTATGTACGATTTTAATCTTCTTTCCTATTAATATAGGTTCAAAGATTCTTTTACTATTATTCCTATACTTGTTGGATCATTAAGTCCAGAAAGAGAGGCATTATATGGAAGATTGTTAGCGCCATATATGGCGGATCCACAAACTTTATTTGTTATTTCTTCAGATTTTTGTCACTGGGGACATCGTTTTCGTTACACTTATTATAATAGATCATGTGGTCCAATTCATAGATCTATTCGCAATCTTGATAAAATGGTATGCAATTAATTCATATGTATATCATATTATTTCTAAATATAAGCAATTTCATTTTTGCTATAAACAAAGATAAAATATTTGCACCTAAAAAAAATATTTTATAGTATTTGATTGTAATTATAATTTTTTTTGTATGAATCATATATTTTTAAATAGAAAGAATCACCAGTTGCTTTCAGTTCATTAAAAAGAACAAATATATCTTTTGGGCAATATTAGTTCACAATATAATCTTATGTCATTATCTGAATATTATAATGTTTTAAAAATTTGTTTGGATACATTAAAAAGAAATGTTGTAACCAAGTGATTATATTACATATTTAATCAATCATATATGTAAGTAATAGTAATACATAATCAATTTAATATATACTTTACTGAAATACTTATTTAATGTTGTATTCCATATTGTACTTATATTAATTTATTATAGGGAATGGACATCATAGAAAGCTTAAATCCTACAGTATTTACTGATTACCTTAAAAAATATGGTAACACTATATGTGGTCGCCATCCTATCAGTATCCTACTGCAGGTAACCATTTTTATTTGTTCGAGTCTGTGATTTGAGTTAATTATATTTTTTATGTATTTTACACACTTGATTTAGTCTATTGAAAAGCCTTAATAATATTATGAAATACTATGTTAACAGGCTATTAACAATTTGAAAGGGAATACTAGTGGTCAAAGAATGAACCTGAAGTTTTTGAAATATGTTCAAAGCAATCAATGCAATAACATGAATGACAGTTCTGTTAGTTATGCTAGTGCTTCCTTAGTTCTCGAGTGATAAGATATATATCTTCAACGTCACTACAGCCAGTCAGGAAATTTACACAGGAACAGAAAGTACTAAAAAAAAAACGACAGTAATAATCTATTAAGCATCAGTTACAGAATTCAAGATTTCCTTAAACATTTTTTATACATACAGAAAATAACAACACTGAAAATTGAATAACAATTTATTATATAATTCTCTTTAGTTATTCATGAAAGGATACATTAATGTTTGCAATAAATATTACAAATAGAAATATATTATTACAAAGTTGTTTTGTGTAAAGGTATCTCGGTATATTACTTACAAGAAATAATCAGTACTTCCATCTTCGACTTTATTTGTGGAAGGAGCTTAACTATTTCTTTGCTTTGATTATTAATTCTGCAAATAATAGTAATATAAAATATTCTGTAAAATACTGGCTTCAAAATACCTGGCAGAGTTCAATCTACTGATGAAGAAGAGATAACTAATAAATTAACACTTAACAATGTTAATACATTTCTATTTTTGACAATTGCGAGAAATTGGAAGGAAAATTTAGACGTATATATTAAGAAAACAAAGAGAGTAATATTTTGTGTCATAAAATGTTAAAAAGCATTTGTAGATTATGGTTAAGTATAATGTAGATACAATAGTCTTTGCTGTGTAGATTTGTTATGATTTGCAAATGTATTATTAAAATAAAATTATTTATTGCATTCAATTTTTTAAAGTTTTATTTTAATAACGTTCTGTCTAATAAATTGATAAATATTAAGAACAAAAATAAATAACTGAATTTTTAATTTTTATATACTCTTGCATTTCTAGATATTATGTATCTCAGGGATGTGTGCATTTGAAACTAAAGAACCAGGTTTGAAACATATCTCTTCTGCGTCTTTAGGATGAACAGACTGCAATGATTACTAACTAATGAAATGCTTATTATGAAAGCGATAAGTACAATTTTATTATGTCCTTTTCGAAACAAAGCAATGAAATGATCTCAAATCCTTCCTATTCTACAATCTCTTGTTATTTTTCGTTAGCATAGATGTTAACGCGTTCGTTGTCAAACGTCACAAGTATGTGATACAGCAATTAGTTCTCTGACTTTACAATGAAAGCGAACGTACTCAAGAGAGCGATACGAATATTATACTGTCATAATGTAATGTTGTATAAGTGTAAAGGAGGATCAGTACGTAAAAAATTATATAATATATTTTAAGACATCACTTTTAGGCTTTTATTTCTTATAAATTATCAATGTTTATGTTACGATATTAAATTTGTATAGTAAATCTTAAATGTATTCTATTAAACCATTTTATAATAAACTACTGTTCTTTTTAACTTCTTTATTGAGATGTTTTATTTATATATAGTTAAAGTGTAAAACTGATCCTCAAGATGTTGCTTTTTCTATATTTGTATACTAAGTCAGTAAGGATTCTATTTGTATGAAACAAGTAGAATAATCTTATATTGTTTCATAGTCGTGTATTATGTAAGGAGATATATGTAAATTTGTATGCACATTCAAAAAAATAAATATTTAAAACTTAAATTTGCAATTATTATAATTTTAATTGTAATATCTGCATATGATATAACAACTTGAGATTTTTATAGATTAATTGATACAAATTAGTTCACATTGAAATAATTAATTTATATTTAATAATTAAGGTAACAAATTTTAAAGTATATACTTACATGTTATCTTAGTTTTTTGAGCATATATTTATATCTATTAAATTAAGGTATAATGTTTATTTGTACAGTATACTGCTGATCCAATCCTATGTAAGAATCAGACATCAAATACAACGTAATCGCTGTAGAACCTATAATGAATACATTTTCAGTTGTTTTTATACTTAATATCGTTACATTTCAGATAACATAACATTACTGGTTTGGTAAATACCTAATTTCGATGGTGTCGTAAACTGTAATTGATGACATTTTCGTTGGTCATTTATTCCACTTACTCGTTTTAGTGCCCATAATTCTTTATCATAAGTATTGCCTAACACCAAAAACCAGCCCTCGTCCTTTCCTTTTTGGTACATAGGGCAATGCACTTTTAAATTATTAGATTTATTTCTTCGTTTCATTCCAATGTTCAGTGTGTAGTCCTGATCTTGATGTACATCAATACTAGTAGTACTTGCTGTCTTCAATATAATAGATTTTTGTTTAATCCCATCAGAATAATGACCCTCCAAGCTTACATCAATACAAAGTATTGGCATTTCTTTTATGACTTGATATATCTGTCGAAATATTAATAACATTATAACGGCAATAAGATTCATAATTTTAACTTTCAATTTCATACTCACTTCTTGTATTTCATTTTTTTGAAACCTTTCACTTAATGCTTCTACAAGCAAATTTTGTTTATTGTACACAATATTACATAGTAAAGGAAGAACTAAGGACAAAGATGAAAATAGTTCTAGATCTTCTGGATTTATATAAGGTAATGTAATTATTGCAGATGTGTCTATCCATCGAGCTTGGATAATCATTTGAAGCAATTGTATAATAACAAGTGTAGATACAAGCCAGCCATTATCTGCTACGGTATCTATCATAGCCTAAAGACAATTACTTTAAAATAGTCTTATATTTTTAATGAAGTCGACGCGGATGTTATATACACATAACATAATATTATATTTCATTTTTATGTATACCTGAATAATTCTAATCGCTTGGTCAAGAACTGATTTTAAATCAGTAATATAATCTGTACATGGTAGTGGAAGCCGTGAGAAATGTGCTTGAAGTAATATGAAAGCTTTAGTATTTGGAGAATCGTACGAGTAATCGTCTACTGTGTAACGACACATTTTACTTAGGTTCCTATTAAATAATGAAAATGATCATGAATAAATTCAAGTTACTTAAATTGATATTTTTTTGTAACTAATAGCATAGGTGACTTACTCATTTAATAATTCTTCATTGTGTCTTACAGGTAATTCATTATACTCATAAGAATTACATAAAATACGTAAAGACTCATCAAGTGTTAGAGAACTATTCAATGATTGTTCAAACCTCAACATTGTATGATGTGATAAGTAATAAAATGATGCTATTTTACCCATTGATAGTGGAAATATAATTTGTTCATCCTAGAATCAAGAAAATTCATAATTATAATATTATTATTAACACTTAACTATTCGTTGTCAAGCATTGACAGACTACATTTAATACAAACCTCATCAAAATCAATACAATGTGAATCCATCAACGCTTTTATTGTTCTGTCCACCAGAGAAGATAAGTATTCATTAACTGCATGAGGTTCTAAAGCACTCAAGTTATAATACACAGGATTTTTTATCAATCGTCTAAAAAAATAAGTCCATGTTAAATAATCTAAGAATTCTTGTTTATTTTTAATTGTACCAGCCACAATTTCTGCATTTATATGATCTGGTAGTACTGCCAATAAACTCGATTCAACTGGGAACGGGTCACGTAAGAAATTTTTATAAAAGTTTTTCTTCAAATCATGTACTAAAACAACTGCCACTCCAGAATTATCAAATTGAGGTCGACCTGCACGACCCATCATCTGAATTACATCTGTAATTGGCATATCTACATAACGTTTCGTTTTAGCATCGTAGTATTCTGTTCCTTTTATTACTACCAAATGAGCAGGGAAATTCACTCCCCATGCCAAGGTAGCTGTAGTAATTAACACCTAAACAACATTTTTATGTAGTATGTAGAATTTAAATGCTTTCAACTATCTCAATCAAATGAAAGACATACATTAGGATTTTATAAATTATAAGAAATTAAAAAGAGAATGTATGATAAAATGAAAAGATGGAAAGAAAATGAAGACAACTATAATGCAGCATATTGTAGAAATTAGTAGTAAAATGTTGTTGTAAGCTATGTTATTATAAGTAACATAATAATATTATTGTATATTTTAAACATGTACCTGAATTCTATTATTAACGAATAGTTCTTCCACAGTTCTTCTATCTGTATCCTGAAGACCAGCATGGTGAAGTCCAATTCCAAAAGCAAGTGAAAGTTTTAAATTTGAATCTCGTACATGATGCAAGATATTATCAATTTCTTCTTCTGGCATGTGCAACCATTTCTTTGGATTGTCTTCTGCTGCTAGATAAGCTATTAAACCCATTGCAGTTAATCGTGTTTGTCTACGCGATGAAACAAATACAAGAGCCGGACTTGATGGCGAATGTTGCATGATTGCTTGAAATGCTGGTCTATTCATTGTTGCCATTCGTGGACAATAATGTTTCCCAGGGAAACCATTTATATGAATTTCTAATGGTACAGGACGTACAGATGGATGAAAATTATACATTCCCATTTGTTGAATACCTAACCAGTTAGCTAGATCCACAGCATTGGCTAATGCTGTAGATAAACCAACAATTCTAAGTTTTTGCGTCGTATGAGAAGAAATAAAGTTAGTTCTTGAAACAATAACTTCTAATACAGGACCCCGATCTTCTCCTAAAAGATGAATTTCATCAATGATTATAAGCGCAACATTTTTCACATAAGTTCTTGTTTGCCAACTTCTGCTAATGCCGTCCCATTTTTCTGGTGTAGTTACAATAACGTTTGCATCAGCTATATCTTTAATATTCGGTGATACGTCTCCGGTTAATTCTACTACTTTCTTTCCAAGTAAAACTTCTAATCGCATTTTCCAATCCTTCATTCGTTCTCGTACTAAAGCTTTCAAAGGTGCAATATATACAACTTTCTGTGTAGGATATTGCTTGAATACTCTAAACATAGCTATTTCAGCTACAATCGTTTTTCCTGAACCAGTTGGGGCACCCAAAAGTACATTATTATCAGTGTGGTACAAACAATGAAAAATTTGGGTCTGAATAGGATTAAAATGAGTAAATTTATAGAGTCGTTCAAATCTTGGTTCTTTTAATGCTTTCACTGGTAAAGGTTGTAATTCCAATAATTTTGTCTCAGAAGGAAATATTTCGGGTAGTATTAAATTGTGAAAGTTAAGGGGTATCATACTGTCAGAACTTAACCAGCGATCACTTGTTGCTTTTACTATGTACTGAGTACATTGTGGTTCATGCACTGGTATAGTTATAACAAGTTCTTGTTCCAAATGATTGACAACCATTTTTTTTGTCAAGATAAAGTCTTCATGGTGATAAAGATCATTAGTCTCTGAGTTTTCTATCCATATCCAAAAATGTTCTGAGGTTTTGCCGTGTACTCTATCATTCCACCGAAACTGAGGATATATTTTCAGCCGTATTCTCAAAATCGTACGGGTAATTGGCTGTAGAGTGGCCTCCATTTCTAACATAGGTAGTTCTTTACAACATTCCTTTACTAGTGCTGCTTGTTTCGGATTACGCAAAATGTCTGCAATTTCTTTGACATTCATATCATTTAATTTATCAATTGTTAAATCACGTTGTTCTATTTTATCAATACTTTCAGGAGACAAACAAGAAAATTGACATAAAGGACTTGACAAATTCCATTGTTGTAATTCAAGCATTTTTGATATTTCTAGTAACCGTCCAGACATTATTGCATTATTTTTTCTTAGCATAATTTTAAATAATGCTCTACATATACGTACTGCATTTTGTGTAATGTATGCTTGATCAGCCATCAGTGAAAATGTAGAAATTCGGCCACGTGATAAGTATGTTTGCAACAGAATATTCACCTTACCATGAATATTTTCTACACCACCTTGTGGTATAAGTTTACAATACATTTCAGACATTGATTGCAATTCATTAATCTCATCATCTCGCACCTTTAATTGCTCAAACTCTTGTGATTTTGATATCATGGCAAGTATTTCAGCGTCATCCATAATCGGTTTCATCATTTCATTGAAAGTTTCAATTGTATGATATCTAAGATAAAAGTAACTTGCTATACGTCCAAGGTCTGTTGTATTAAGATCACCGGTAGCTACATTGTATCGAATCATTTTTGCTTTATCTAATAATTGAGCTGCTATATGAATTAATTCTTCTCTCTTTCGTTCTAGATTTGGATCTTCCAATGTAACTTTGTAGGTGATTGCATAAACGAGAGGATTTAATTTCATTCGGACAAACAAATAAGTAAAGCTCAGCCAATTTATGGCTTCTTCTACATTTGATATTGTGCCTAACGCAATTTCAGCATTTAAATTATCTTCTAAATGTTTAATAAAATTGCTTTCGATAGGTATTTGATTCGTTAATAACGATAAATAATGATATAGTTTATTGTGAGTAGTAATAATCGTAGCATGTCCTGTAACATCAAACTGTGGTCTACCAGCACGTCCAAAAATTTGAAGAACATCTAATATGTCTAAATCTATAAATGAACCACGCGTTGAATCGTATATTTCTGTTCCTCTTATGATAACTGCATGTGCTGGTAAATTCACGCCCCAAGCTAAGGTCGATGTGCAAACTAAGACCTTTATTAATCCTTGAGAAAAATATTTCTCAATTAAACTTCGTTCTGTACGTAATAAACCAGCATGATGCACTGACAATCCACTATCAAACAATTCTATTAAATGTTTGTTATATGATTTAGAAAAAGCTTTGTCCATAAATTTGTCACGACCTTTGGGTATAAATAGTTGTAACGTATCATATTTTGTAGCTAGATTTTTTAACGCATTCGCCACTTTAACTGTAGCGTTACGTGCATGTACAAACACCATAACTTGATGTCCTTCGCGTACCATTTCCACAACTTTCTCATAACATATAAGATCCATATCATTCGAGGATTGTAAGGGTGCAGTTGCTTTTACACCAATAAATGTTTGACTAAGTGGTACTGGACGAAAGCGGTGATCAAAATAAAAGAGTCCTGCACGCGGACTCACTCTTAAAAATGTAGCAACATCTAAGTAATTTGGTAGAGTTGCTGACAGTCCAACAATTCTAATCATACTTTGTGAAGATAATACTTGCCGTAAAGTTCGAGCAACTAAAGCTTCAACTACAGGACCTCTTTCACCATGTAATAAATGTACCTCGTCAATAATTAATAATTTCACTATGCTTGTAAACGAAATATTTCCACCACCCTTTCTGGTTAAGACATCCCATTTTTCTGGAGTAGTGACAATCATCTGCGTTTGTTGAATTTCTGACTGTGTTAACTGCATGTCTCCAGTTAGTTCTCGAACCGATATGCCAAGACATCCGAGTCTTTTACCAAAATTTCTTGTCATTTCTGCTGCTAAAGCTTTCATAGGTGTTACATAAATTATTTTGAATTGATTTTTCATGATCTGATCATCTTCAATATGTTGTTTTATTTGGTGTATAACAGTTAACATAGCAACATTAGTTTTTCCAGCTCCTGTAGGTGCACAAATTAATAGATTTTCATTAGTATGATATGCTGCATTAAACACTATACTCTGTATTCGATTTAAACTTTCAATTCCTTTGAAAGCCATTTGTCCAATGTTATCTAATGTAGATATCATAATAGGTTTATAACTAATTTCATTTTCAGAGTTGAGTTGACATTCTGGAATAGGTATACTAATTTCCTCACATATTCGTGAATCTTTTTTCACAATATTTTCCGGTAGCATTATTTTGGAACCTGATAAATTAAATGCATGTCTATTACTTTCGTCTGATTGAAATACAAACGGATAATTTTCTTGCATATCCTTTCTAGAAGTGGTGTCTTTTTTGAATATTGGTGTATGTGATTCTTTTAATGCTTCTTGTTTTTTAGTATATAGATTATATAATTCAGCGTCATTTCCTTCGCGTTTGCTCGATATTTTATTCAATTTTTTTTCCTCCTTTCTAACTTGTTTTAATAAATGTTTTTCTTTTTCAGACTGTACTATTACTTGACCGCTAATTACCGGTCTTTGTAAATCACATTGTTTTTGTTCTTTAGGAACAGGATGAAAACACGGATTACGAGCAAAAGTTAATGCCAAAATACTTTCCCGATGTTGAATAATATACTCGATAAATTCTAATTGTTCGTAACCTAGAAAATCAAGCAACTCATCTTGCAAATTCGTATTATCTTGTAACTTTGAACATATCACGTTATTAAAGTTCTCCAAAAGCATAGACTCATTATACTTTATATAACATAATTTCAAATGTTGTTTATACGTCGCTTTATCAAACTAAAACATAAATATGACATATTAAATATGAAAACGTTTAGAATATTACTATTAGATTAAACAAAATTAAAATATACTTGAGTTTTGCATAATTGCGTAGCTTCGTTGTTATATTTCATTGTAAAGTTATCTGTGCTCTCACTTATATTTTTTGAACACATACTACGAAGTGCATCTGTTTTTGGCCACAATACTTTTGCAGGTTTGTAATCAAATTTTGGAATATATGGTGTACATTCTGATGTCTGCATACCATCACTATTTCTTTTTCCAGTTTTTAATAACATCAAATCATTTTCATTTAAGTATTTTCTAATCACAGTAACTATCTGTAAAAATTATAACATTCATTTTCCAAGGTATGCATGTGTATATATGTACAAGATTATATAAAACTTACAGATATCATCTTATAAGCATCCTGACGTGTTAAGTTTCCTGCTTTTTCCTTTAAAATTTGAAATTTTGTTTCTGTTAAAATTGTCTCATCAATTAATACATGCATAACAAACATTAAAAAGTCATGTTTGAATTCTGTAGGATATTCATCTGAAATAATAACAAATTACTAACAAGTTTTTGTTTGATATCATTATACATTAATACATACCAAATATTTTGTTAACCATCTGATATAGCTCTTCAACAGAAGGCCGAATATTTTTGGGTAAAAGATTGACTAAATCTTGCCAATTAAGTTGACTATATTATAGATAAAATAATCATCTATTAATATATGTGACACAATTATTAAAAAAATTAAAGTTAATCCTTCTTTTATGTTGCATTCAATTATTATTGCATGGATATTAAAAAATATTCAATTCAGTCATAAATACAAAATTTAAAGTATGGCTAAGATTACGGTACAGCTACTGCATTGTATGGATATAATATGAAAATTTGCTAATAATTGTTTGTGTTCTAATTATGAATAAATGAAATTTTTAAAATCATTTCATAGTATCAAGTTTTCAAACATATAGATAGTACTTTTATGAAAGATTTTTTGTTGGAAATTAATAAACACAATTTGATAAGAGAAGAAATTTTGTATTTATTTCCTCAAAGATGGAAATATATTTTCTTCTTTTTATGTATATTATATTTTTATCTAATGTAATTCAGGATATATTAAAATTATAAAATACCTTTGTTCTTTACTATTTTGTTCCTCTTGCTTTCTAAGTAAATCATTTGGTTCTAAATCTGTTGTACTTTTAATGCGTCCAAGATTTGTGAAGGTTCGCAATGATCTTGTAATACGTGGCAATTCAAGCATTTTGAATCAATTATATCACCATTCATTAACTGAAAAATACAACTAATATTAATGTAATTATAATTATATTTATTACAAAAAAATTTTAATTCTTTTTTATCAAATATGTATACATACATTTCAATGCCATAAAATTGAAATATAAAAATATAACATAATATAAAAAGAAATTTATTGTAATTTTAAATATTCAAATTAACTTTTTTCTTAAAACAATTAAACAATATTAACAATTGTTAAATTGATAAAAAACAAAAAATAATAGATCTATATTAGCATGTATAAATTATGAATAAAGTATAATAATATTGTTTTTTAAACATTGAATACACTTACACTACTCAAGAAAATTTAGTACAAAAAGTTGCAAAACAGCATATATATGTATATTTTTTTTATGATAGAAATATAGTAATATCAAGAAAAAATATGCAAGTTACGTATGCGCATATAAATATACATTTATGGTATTTAAATAAAAAAATTATTTCTTCTACAATTGAAATTTAATGAATACTTCATATTTTTATAGAATAAATATATCTGAACACACAAGTTTATAATTATAGTTGATAATAACGTGTACATAGAAACACATCTGGTTGTATGTAAAATTGGACATTCAGAAATGACGTTCGTTTTTCAAGTGATAAAAACGCACGATAACATCGAGGAAAGCAATATGAAATATAAATTGCAATATTTCCAATAATCAAATATGTAAAAGAATATTATCAAACAGATTTCCTTTCACATTAAATATCTACATTATTTTTATAGCATATGTGTCGTCACTAATGATTATTATTTTTATGGTGTATCAATACTGAATTGCGAAAAAGGTAACGTTGTTACTTCGTTACGAAGGTATTCTTTATAATATATTAATGGACGAAAAATCTATTTCTTACTATGTTTGTATAGAACAGTTTGAAATTGTATTTCAATATAAATTCAACAAGTACAATTGAAACGATTAAATCCTTTGTACATGGAATGATCGTGTCGTTGCACCACTTTGTGAGGTTACGTTTCAACAAATGACAGTAGCATTCGGTTGAATACAATTCTGATTTGAAGCGTATATGGAAAAAATGCTAGTAGCGGCTGGGATTAACGCATCTTAGTACACTCTGATTGCAGCGAATTCAAGTTTGAATATCTCCAATAAATGAAAATTTATGAATGTGGTCACAGCGAGATATTTTGCGGGGGGTCCTTACTGGGGTTATCGTGACCCAGGTAGACCGAAAATCCTCCTTAACAATAAGGTAAAGAATCCATTTAATATATATCTTTATCTATTGCATGTTTATCATTTCCGATGACACCTTGAACTCTTTGAAAACCTTTGCTTGAAACTCTTTGTTTTTTATCTATTCACGCATCTATACTGTATGAAGTACTTAACTTCATGACATCAGTGCCATTATTTCTATATTTTTTATTTAATTTTGTGTACTTTTAATCACATATTAATGTTCTTCAACAGGTGTTTGTTACAGTTTTTGCTAATACAAATTACTTTGTAAATGTTACTTCTAAAGTGTAGCTTTCTCTTCCCTTTTGAAATCTTGTTATATTTCTTATATTTTAGTTCTTAATTGATGTAACAGTATTTACATGTTTTCGCATTGTTTATAAGGATACTTGTAAAACAATGTTTTTAGGTTTTGTTTATTACCTTTGAAAGACTACTATTTTATAAAATAAAATAAAATCTACAATGAATTGAAATTTTAGATAAATTTATTATGATTATAGGTATAAATAAAAGTATGAACATTAATGATTAGAAAAGTGAACAGTGGTACACTTGCTTGGTAAATGTATTCAATACCAATTTTTCAAAATAATAATATTGTAAATATTGTATATGACCTCAGAGCTACTAGCACTAATTATTATATAATGCAGGTGTATAAAAGTATTTTACCCAATAAACAAATATTTTACTGTCTAGATTTTGATCAAGACTGCCAATGTAAGACTGAACTACTGATGCGTAACATACTTGCCTTTGATGTTAAGTACGGACAGCATCAATGGGAAACTGTTTTTCATGCTTTAAGGTGCCTTTTCCACCAGCCACCACTGATCAATCTTTGTCATTGGAACAAAAAGACGGTAATTAATAAAATAACTTTTGTTAATATTTATTTGTAACGAATTAACCATATTTTCAATGAGTTTTATGTTTTTTATATTTTCTTATAATTTTTTAACAAGTTCAATGTTTTAATGATAGAAAATATATTTTTTCTTGAGATTCATTTGAAGATGTTATGATGAATGTTAATAATACACATATAAAAGTGACATATATTGGTATAACAGTTCTAAGATTTATATAATATTACTATCAAGTTTACTATTATTATTTTACTACTATAGTTTCATTATTAAGAAAGAACATGTTCTGGTTTTAATTATACTGTTAATTTCATTACCTACCACATTAACAAAATATTCTATGAAAATTAGTTTGTATTTATACAGAAGTTATCTTTACATAGAAGTGATTATAGTTGATGTGGTTGTAGAAACAATGGAACTTAGGGGCTTGTTCCCAAATTCTTGCCAACAATCTGGGCCTTTGGTACCTGAACCACATATAAATGGAAACAGAAAATCAATCACTACGTTATCAACATTCAATAATGTAGGGTCTGATAACTGTGGGTCTGTGCCTAGTGTACAAAATAATTTACGTTTGTCGAGAGGATTTTATACACGTTTACCACCACTGAGTAAATCTGGACAATCGTCTGGGCAAAATGTGACAAGTGAATCAAAACAGCAAAGAGAATCGGAGAATAAGTTAAATGCTTTATTTGACCAATATAAGGTAAATTTGAAATTGAAATTTTTAGTTCGTTTTATTAATTTTTGTTTTATTATCTTGGTTGTCAGAATTTGACTCAGCTATTGTATTCATTGCATATCTGATACTAAATTTACAATTTAAATCAAAAATTCTTATTCGGAAAATAATTTTTGTTTTGCAAATTTGATTGATAGGATCCACATGAAGATGTAATTCTAGCAGATGGAATAGAAAGACTTTGCAATGATTTACAACTGTCGCCGGATGAGTTTCAAGTACTTGTGCTTGCTTGGAAACTAAATGCTGAACAAATGTGCCAATTTACACGTCAAGAATTTGTGACAGGTTTAAAAGCAATGAAAGTAGACAGTATACGTAGTATACAAGCAAGACTACCAGAAATTGTTCAAGACTTGTCAGTAAATAGTGATTTATTCAAAGATCTCTATCGATTTACGTTCCGATTTGGTTTAGACATTAATTCTGGTCAGAGAATATTACCAGCTGACATGGCAATTGTTCTATGGAAGCTTGTCTTTACATTACGTGAACCGCCACTTTTATCCAGATGGTTGAAATTTCTTGAGTGCCATCATGTTAGAGGCATACCCAGAGATACATGGAATATGTTTTTGAATTTTGCTGAAAGCATTGGTGATGATCTTGGTGCCTATGATGATGCGGAAGCATGGCCAAGTTTGTTTGATGATTTTGTGGAATATGAAAATGATCAAATGAATCAAAATATCAGTAAAGATGATATCATAAAAGATGTTTCTATTGATAAAGCTTAATATTGACGTTTTCAATTTTCATTGTGATAAGGTATTATTAACTTTCATTTAAATTCCAAACAAAATTATTTAAATTTTTCTAACAATGAGGACGTAATCAATCTTTCTGTAAGTTTTCCTTATTATTTCATGTTGGTATTTTAATATTGGCATTACAAAGTACCAGTCTCAATGAAATTATTAATTAAAAATTAATTAATAAATTTGTAAAAATCAAAGGTACACAATATAATTCTATTAAATGAATTTTATTTGCAATGTTGCAAATTCAACATTTTTGTATATTTAGTAGAGAAATTAGAAAGCAGAATTTCTATAATCTAAATTTTATGATACAGTGTATGTGAATGTACATGATTCCTAGTACATTAACATTTCTTACACTTTTTGAAACTATTGTTGAGAAAAAGAACAAATGTAAAAAATGAAACAAATGTAAAAAAATAGATCTCGTATTATATAGAAATTCTTCGGAAATTTATCTAACGAGCTGCATCTCGTCAGATTAAAATATATGGTGTAACTTTTTTGACAATGGTGTAAAGTCACTACTGTGAAACAAATTTAATAATTTGTGATTGTAGTTTATCATATTGTTTTAAATGGACGTATGGTTTATTTAATTATGTTCCTATTTATTATTACTTTTTTAATATCTAGAATTTGAAGTCTTAAAATATTTAGAAACAAGAGTAAGTATTATTAAAATTTCCTGGTAAACATTTCAAATAGCATAAAGTTGTTCAGACATATGTATATAGTGCCATGTCTTTCGAAAACACTAGAAAACTATTTGTTAAAATTAGTGATATATAATATCTAGTGTATGAACAAAGAACTTATTATCTACTGATTTTTGTTTATACAAATATATTTTTAACTTCACATAGCCTTGATTTAGAAATAAATTGAATGATAAATTAAATGAATTTTTAAATATTTACCAATCTGCTTAAACATAATTTAATATCATTTTGTTACTTTATTTGTGAAAAATAAAATATTGAAACAAATATAAAATAATTCGAAAGAGTGTTAAATGTTACTTACACAGAGGAACTTGCAAATTTAAGTTCTAGTATCAATCAAAACTACTTCTGGTAATTATTACAGAATAAAAACTAAATTATTGCATAGTTGCTGCTTTTAGAAAGTGAAGAATTGCTTTTTTTGGGGGGGGGGGGGCAGGTTATTGCTTTAACTTCCATACAAACATTATTAATTAGAAAAATTGTTGAATGAAGTAATCAGTGTTATGAAAGGACCATGTGCAAAATACTTTACTAAAGTATTCAATCGATTAATTACTGTACTTGCTTTGGCTGTACATATTAGCATTAATTTCTAATAGTGTGCTTTAGTTAAAATTTTATTGTACTTGATTGAGAGAGAGTGGGCCTTAGTATAAGGTTATTATGTGAGATATAATATGCCAGATATATGGTATTAATGCTTCTGTATAGCACACATCTAGACCAAGTTTAAATAGGTACTTGACTAGGCATTTTTTGTAGTTTTTAAAATTTATATTTTGGCTTACTGATCCACGAATGTGATAAACCAAGTTCTTCTCATAATACTCATGTATGTTAATCTAAGATTAGTTTGACATAATTGCTTTCAAACTATTTAAGCTATATTATAGCATGCTCTTGTCAATAAGTTGTTGGTACTCCAAGGGTTACAATTTGGGGTGATGGGATTATACATTATGTTGGGACTAGGTTTTCGTTCTAGTTGCGTTCGAGAATATTGTGTATGTCATCTTGGTTGAATTTTTATACGTGTTAGTTGCCCTCCTTTTCATCATTTGGAAATTTGTTATTCTTAAATGTGAGAAAAATGTTTCTGCTGACTTTATACTTTTACATTGTTTTTTTTCATTGTGTGGTTTGCAAGGAGCAAGTTTGTAATAGCTGTGATAACTTGCTATTATTTCTCTGAATAGTATTTTTTACATTGTACCAACTTTGAGAAGCAACAGTTAATGCACTGTGTTGATTGCTCAGTTGGGTCTACTTTATTTATTTACCCTGCCACAACATATGTTACAATGAGGAAGGAAAATCTTTTACACAGGATGCAGAGATATCAATATTTTCTGCCTTTTGGTAACAAGAACAAATCCAGTACTTAGATGATTTATTTTTGTAGTAGTTAACATCATAAGACAGTAGGAAATACATTGTATTATGAATACCTGAATATATTGGACACTTAAGATGTATACATTTTTTAAATTAAAATGTAGAGGAAGATCAACTAACTAAAATGCTACATGCTAAAACAGGATATTTAGTTATCAACACGTTGTACTTACATATTTGAGTGTATACTGGTGTATATGATCTCTTTCAGGAGTTTTGATATTATAATTTAGATTTCTTCCTGATTTAACATGGTGCCAATATGGACTAAATCCAAAGATGTAGTTTTGAAAGATGAGTAGATACAAAAATTATTTATTGGTCATGGATAATTGAATGAGTATTTTGTATGTGGTTCTTTACAGGAATTTAGTAACACATTTTTTCTGCAAACATGAATAAAATGTATAACAATGAAAAAGTTGAAATAGTTAGAAAAGATTATCAATACATTTATAAATATTTTATAGCAGCTTATAGAAAAATTATATAATATTTTACAAACCATATACATTGATCAATTTATTTTCTGTAAACTAGAATACATTGATACTACATTGTGAATACATTTCTATATTATAGAAATATCTTGCTGACGCATACTACCCTGTTATTCTCGGCGTAAATATCTATACGTTTCCTGCATCACTTCGTCATTATATGATGATTTCATTTCAGGATCATCCCGAGTCTCTTTTTAATTTTAAAAGCATGTTAAGATAGACAATATTACTGCCTGATTTTGATGGCTTGATTGTTTTCGGTATCCTGGGGCTTCTTTATCCTGGATCTTCATAAGTCGTTTTAGAGCTCACTGGTTTCAACATCAGTTTTCATCATCCTCATCATCACTCTCAACTTGCAAGTATTTGGTGGTTCTGTATGGTGAGTTTTCGTTCATGGTTTTTAAATACTTTTTGTAACCAATAATACTTGTTTTATTTCTACCTATTCTTAACAATCTTCTTCTTTGGATTTGGATTACATGATATAAAGATTATATCCTCAAACAAAGACTCTATCTTCCTTGGTACTGTTTCAATCTGTTCTATTATTTTAGCTCCTTTCTTCTTTTTTTTAGTTTGTTCCCTGCATCTCATTATAAGTTATGATATACTTTGTACAAATACAGGCAACTCTAAAACAATAAGAACAAATCTTCGGATAGTAACAAAAAAATATTATTTATAATGAACTATAGCATAGTAGCTCTGATGACGATATTAAACTGCAATAACTTCAATTATTCTACGTATAAATGGAGTAACTTAATATTGTTTGCTTTGAATCTTTTTTACAGTTTTAATAAGATACCGCTTCTTACAAAACTTGAATGTCCTTGCCATTGCATAGAAGTCAACATTTTCAATGAAAGATAATTTTCAACAACTTTTGGCGTTGAAGAGTACGATTTTCCATGATGTACAGTGTTCCCTCGAATAGTGCGGATTTAATCATACATAGATCGTTTTCTTCAATAATTTCGTACCTTCATTCTATCGATTCGTGCAGCTAGATACATACTAAGTTAGAAAAATCGCCCTTTAAAAGGTGCTACATCTTTTGAAACATTCTGTACAAATAACATAAATATAATATAATGTAATATAATAAATGTGTAAATAATATAATTACATAATATGTATATATGTATACACATGTACATATAAATTATGTATGCACATACATTCGAAAAATTAAAATGTACTTTAGATTTTTAGTCGATGTTCTTAACTTCCGCATTTTACGGGGAGGACTGTGGTTCCAATTTCGCAAGATGTTTTGCCTTCGTATCAATTAGGAGACACTCCTATTGTTTTATAGAAAAATTATAAGTGTTTAATGAGCTTTATTAATTGCTCTCATAGAATAAACGTTCAAGATTTGTTCTTTTATCAAGAATGTAGGGGTCCTTTCGTCGAACTCTTTTTAATATGCCTTCTAACGCAAAAATAGCGGTTGATGCATTTTCAATGTGCTCCCAAACGTGGTCTTTTGTTTCTGTTTTTTCTTTAAAAAAAGTCCGTAGAAAATAGATCCGTTGTCTTATTGTTAAGACCTGCTGGGAAAACATTACAATTTTGAACCTCAAATAGAGGCTTTGCGCTTGCGTCACCACCCCACTGCTATATTTATTCGAATTTAAAATATGTTACTCCTTTTTTAACATTCCATACAGTTAACATTATCATGCTTAACCACTGATAGGGACATATTTGATGTTATTAACGATATCAATTTTTTCGTATATATTTATATGCAGTAGTTTTCATATTAGATTTTTTTCGTGAAATATTCAAGGTATTTAATATAATATTCATATTTTCAACATAAAACTGTTGTGTTAGTAATTAGTAAGTAGTTCCCGTAACCGGTAACCATCTTTTTCTAACATAATCCGCATAAATGCTATTCATATTTCATACAAAAGAGTTCCTCTGTGTTAAGTAATATAGAATTACATTTACAAAAAAGTACCGAAACTGCAGAAATGTGAATAATTTAAGGTCAACTGCGCACATATATTATTAATTTATTCTCTTAACTAAATAAAGTTAAACTTATGTTTAGACCATTATCTTTAAAAACTTATTGGAATAATAGCTTTATGTATATGATTGTATACCGGGGACATTAAAAGCTTTCACTTAGCTAATGTTTGAAAAACAATGTTAAGAAACATGTAGGGTTGTTTTTCTTGTGATAACTTCTAATCAGATCAAATATCAGCGCATTGGTGTCATGGAATATGTTTGGTAACAATGCATAAGATCAAGTGATAAATCTAAGTAGAACTTGAGTGCTAATTTCTCACAAATTCATAATAAAACGATTTTCATTCTTGAATAAGATATAAACAGTAGCAAAACAAATGCGTTTAAGCAGTTTTGTAATGGTTATTAAATATAATTTTTTCATATACTTTTTACAGTAATTCAATATATATTGTCTGATAATTCTTAAGATTAAGTTATTATTAAGTGTAATTGATTTGTTGAGAAAACAGTAACTATTGTAATTATAAAGTATGTGTACATATGGTAGTGACACAAAAATTGGGCATAGTTTTAATAATGCATATGCATTCACAATATGCAACACAATTATATATATATTAATACGACAAAATTTCAATTTTAATATTTACACTAATAGTTTTATACGTATTTTATTAATGAACAGTATAAGAAAATATCATATTTTTAAGTTCTTAAATAAAATTTTTATTTCTTTATGCACTTTACACAAAGGCTAAGTAATTAACTTACATATATTAATGATCTCAAAATAAGCAGATACAAAATTATTACATATTTAATTACAAGGAACAGTTAAAATATAATTAAAAAAGAAAATTCTAAATGAAAACAAGCTTTAAATCAACTGTTTCATGTAATTTGAAATTAATGACTTGTAATCACAGATGTGCGACTTGTGAGACTCCTTTGAACTGCAGAGTCACTTGGTTTATTCAATCCTGTAATAGTACATAAATACTTAAGTGGCTATGTAAACTTTCTTATTGTTAGTTATTATAACGATAATAAACGAAGTTACATCAGTGTGTTGTAAGTAGGTAAGTTTTTATTATTTCTCAAAACTGGTTCGATATAAGAAAGAATAACATTGGCACTTACAAATTTGTTTAGGAAATTCCGATATGTTTTTACACTATTACATTGTCTCGTAATACATGAAAATCTATGTACGTATTTGATAAAAGTGCTGTTTAAGGAATCGACGTACATTCACTGATCACGACCTTCACATATGTATGTTGTCAAGAACACACTTCTAGATGACCACCAGAAAGATTTAGCCGACTTTTGCTGTTTTTTAAAATGTTATTAACAAAATAATATTTATAAGTAGAACTTATTATCTCGATACTCGGCTGGGCTTAGATTAGTGAAATTATACTTATATTCACTTAACATCTAAATTATGCTTTTGCTATAATTAGAGTAGAAAATACTATGTGGAGGTCATTTAGCAGAATTATCTTAACAATACATATATAAAAGTCAAGGATATGAGAGGTTGGTCCCTTCAACGCATTTTTACAGAATGTAATTAATAATACGTTTGTACAATGAAAAAGTTATAAGGAGAACGAAATAAATTTTTATAGAGAGCTAGTTGACAAATTAACGCAGTAGTGTCCGAAACCGCACTGCTGAAGTGATAATACTTCCATGTCTGTGACTATGAGTTGCTATAAATGACTATTCTTATTAAGTCAGTATCTTTATGATGAAAATTATTGCAGTATTATAAATATTTTTCCAGGACTATAATTTCTCTATTAATGTAAATTATAAAATTATTATTTCAGCATTATAACACATTGCACTTTAAATATCTTTCATAAAGCAATATTGATATTTTTAAGGAACCAGTACGAAAAATTACTAAAGACAACACAAAATTGTGAAACAATTATTATTTTATAACTTTATGTGTAAAAATCTGGTGGTGAATTTTACTCTTAATAATTTTATGTATAAAATTTATTATAAATATAAAAAAATTGTGAGAAATCAATATGATCCGAGAGTCAATGCGCGATCGTATTTTGTATATGCGCGCGATGGGCACGATCGTGTGCGACCTTCCTTTGTTGATTCCGTTGAGTGTGCTCTGTCTGTTGCGGACATTCGGCCATGTGGTGCGGACGTGTGTTTTGATCGAATTATAGTTTTTCTCTAAACGTTTATATTAACCAATAAAATTATAATTACTTGAGTATTTGATTAATTGCTCATGTGCTCGGAACTCGCTGAAAATAAATTACAACAAAAATAAAGTTTTATAGATTCATAAACCTATTTATATTTGTATACACAGTGTATAAATTGTTCAAATAATACAATTTATACAGATTTATGTGAAGATAATGACTATTTTTAAAGCGTTTTCAAGCTTATATCAATATCTGGATACTTAATATTCATACGACCATTCCCTTTGTATTCTGCGATCGCCTAATCATTTACCTTTATTTTTGTTTATTTTCTCTTATTGTTAAAACACACGTGCATTCGGTTCGCCATTGATTTTATGACCCTTATCTGGGTACTTAATCATGGGATCAATTTAATATAGTATACTTTAACTTTAAATCGTGGCATAAATAGTAAACTTTTTTCAATAACATTATATTAACAAAAATGTTCTCCTTACACTATGGCTTCATTAAATCATTAATAAATGATTGTAGCATAAGAAAACATAAAGACATGAATTTTATATTCTTTACCAATTGTTACAAAATTCCGGTCTTTTTCCAAGTTTAAATAATGATACTAATGATCTATTGCATTCAATACTATCATTATAATTCAACTAATGATTTCAAGTTTTGTTCAAAACTGCCCAAAGTCTAACTTCTTAGTCTCCTTAGTGGCAAGGCCGATGATATCCAAATAAATATTGGCATGTTTCATTCCACTGTGCGCCTTCATAAGCGTGTAACAAAAAGAAACATTTAGTAAATGTATTCATGATGTATTCCACGGACATAGAGAATACTTATATGTATACCAAAAATTTATACATACTGTATTTTTTAAATAGGCCTTCTAGACGAGAGACGCTTCTTAAAATGAGTGAGAGTGATGGATCGAGATAGGTATGTAATGAGAGTGAGAACGATCTCTATCCCCTATTCACTTGTGCTACTTCCCAATCTAGCTTCCTCACTCTCGCTTATTCCAAGAGGTGCCTCTCGCCTGGAAGGCCTGTTCCCAAGTCCGTTATTCTCATTCTGTTTTATGGCTACACTGGTTTCATCAGTAAATCGTCAGCCAGTAAGAACAAAGCAATTTCTGCCTTCACTCTCGAATTTTCGAGCTCGACTGTTTGGTAAATTGTGGCCCAATAACGTGCAAGAGTACGGTGTATTTACATATTACATGATATTACATGCTATATTGACTATAATACGGTACGTTATGTATATACGCAAGAACATAGTACAGTGCCCAACGTATACATAAAGGATCCTCTTCTCTGATCCTCTGTGCTATGCGCATGTAATATTCAGAGAGTATTGTCTTCTCGGTATGTTACGTACTTATACATATGTTGACAGTTTTATCTGACGTGTTCCCGTGCGCGCACGCGCTCGAATTTCGAGGGTAATTTTATATTTTAATTATCAACATGTATTTTAAAGTGTTCTTTTTCATCCAGATTACGGAATAATCGTTAATTGTATAGTTATGGCATCCACAATAAAACGTCACACCGTGTCTTCTACTGTTTATTTTAATCCGTCATGGGAAGAAGCATATTTTTTTGTTGAACGCGAAGGAGCGGCGAAGTGTCTCCTCTGTCATAAGTCAACAAATCAGTTCAAGAAATACAATCTTCAACGACACTATAATTCATTCCATGCGAAAGCTTTTGCACATTACACTCCAGAGGAACGAATTGCAAAACTCGAAAGGCTAAAGTATAAATTAACAGATATTGACACTGATATGCTTGAAGAGGTAAGAATTATAACAATAATGTTACAGTCTTCAATTATATACAAGGAACACTTAAAAGTTTCATTGTTATATGATAATATTTTAATTGTAGGAGAGCAAATATGGTAATACAGAACCAATAATTCAAACAAGTTATAGGATTGCCTTGGAAATAGCAAGAAATGTTCGTCCATTCTCAGATGGAGAATTTATTAAGACATGTTTGTTAGCTAGTGCTGAACAACTATGTCCAGACGAAGTTCACAAATTTGAAGGGGTCAATCTATCCCGTCAAACAATTCAACAGTGTATTCATGAAATGGCTACCAATGCATCGCAACAATTGAATGTAATTGCCAAAAAATTTGTTGTGTTTTCTTTAGCTTTTGATAAGTTGACTGATACATCTGGTGCTTCACAATTAGCTGTTTTTATTCGAGGGATTGACGACACATTTACACTTACAGAGGAACTACTAGACATTTTTTTTGTAAAGGATGATGCAAAAGGGGAAGACATTCTTTCCTGCATAGAAGAATCAATTAAGTATAACAATTTAGACTGGTGTAAACTTGTTGCAGTTGCCACCAATGGTACACCATCCATAGTAGACATTAATACTGAGTTTATTGATTGTCTACAATTAAAATTACAAAATCTAGCAGTTCCTCAAATAGTAGTTACTATACATTCTATAATTCACGTACAACATTTGTGTGCAAAGTGTATACAGTTTGATAATGTTGTATCTGTTGTTGTAAAAACAACAAATGCTATACAAACGTATGGTCTCCAAAATTCACAATTTAGATCATTTTTGGAGGAACTTGAAGCTGAATATATTGAGCTACCATATCACAATAATATTAAGTGGCTCAGCTGTGGGAAAATATTACATAAATATTACAACCTCCTCACTGAAATTGATTTACTTATGAATATGGTAGGTGATCCTGTACCAGAGCTTCAAAGTGATTATTGGATTGCTGATTTAGCTTTTATGTGTGACATTATTGATCACCTGAATGCTCTGAATGTATCCTTGCAGGAGGAAAGAAAAACAATTATAGATTTATTTGATTTAATACAAGCATTTAAAATGAAATTAGAATTGTGGATAGAGCAATTACGAACAAAAACTATGGAACATTTTACAAAACTAGTATTAGTGAGTCCTAAGGTTAATTTTGATAAATATGTAGATGTTTTGAAAAATCTTAATAAGGAATTTACCTTAAGGTTTAAAGATGTTTCAACGTTAGAAAAAGATTTTGACTTAGTGGCTTTGCCGTTTTCTGTAGACATAAAATCAGCACCATCTTATTTACAATTAGAACTTATTGATCTAAGATGCGATAGAAACTTAAAACAAAAATTTATAGATAAGGTCGATTTAATAGATTTTTACAAGAGCCTACAACAGAGTAGATTTCCTCAATTATATAAATACGCAGCACGTGTAATGGCTATGTTTGGGTCGACTCATATTTTTGAAAAATTAGTATGTATATTAAGAAAGACGAAAAACACATCCAATTATACAGTGTCAGATCATAATTTAAAAGATTCGCTTATTTTAGGCACAACACAAACTATAGTATAGTAGATTTTTATTTATTGAAATTATTGTATTAATGTTCGATAAACATCGCGATACATAAATACTTCCTCAAACAAGAAGATAGCAAACACGTACTATCATTAATTTCTTGTGAAATAATTGTGATAAAGTAACAATTTTATAATGCATATACAGAGTACCTTATACAGATACATAAACTTTCTTGTACAGTTAATTAGTTCTGTCAGAAGAAATGAGAATACATGATTTGACGCGGACAAAATAATAGCATATTTAATTAAAAACTATGTATAAAAATAAATTAAGGAATGATATTCAATGCTTAATATTTTGTAGCTCCTCCTTTGCATTTATTAACAGTCACCTATATCTTTGGCAAAGATTTATAGAGTGTTTAAATAATCTCTTGTTCTAATTGCTCTCACTTATCTTGAATACATTTTTTTTTTATTAGGCAATGTTTTGAATCGTTTATCATTTTACATGTATTTCAAAATGTTTACCTTATCACAATTATCTGACAATCAATTAAAAATAATACGGGTATGCTACCTAGTTGTTTAGAATTGTATTCTAAGATGTAAACAATATGCATTTATGTATTAGCTACATAAATGTAATATGGAAAATGCAGTATATGGTGATCAGAACATGGTTTATGTAGGTAAGTGTAAACTTCTACTATTTTCTACTATCTAACATTTTATTTATGACAAAATTAAATTGCCAATTTTTTAAAATCTATAGTAGTTAATTAGTCAATACCTCAGCAAAAAGTTGAAAACTGTCAAAGATCCCATAAAATGCTTGTTTTAAATTGAAATTTGTTTTTGTATCAGTTTAATAATAATTATGTAATGATATTACGTTGTAAGCATTATAAATTCTTTTAAGTTTTTTTGAAATTTCGATTCTAATTAAGAAAATTTATTTATATATATATATATATATATATATATATATATATATATATATATATATATATATATATATATTTACTTTTACACGGATATATTATGTAATATTAAACATTCCTATATTCATAGAAGCAAAGTATAAAACTTATAAATAATATTTATTATACGTATACTGCTATTGTATGCAATGTGTGTAGGGATTTTTATAAGTCACCTATGATAAAACAGAACTTTTGAGGGATTAGTTTCATGGGCCAGTTGTTAGATGGCGCAATAATGTCCTTAAAGCGTTTCGTTTGTATATTACAACCCACATGCTATACAAATATAAATGGGACAGTCTGGAGAGTAACACAATGACGGTAATTGAATTTTATTATGCGTCTATTTGCTTGGTGATTTCAACTAATTTATACAATTCTACTAGGTTCTAAACCTGATAAATGCAGCGAATCGATTAGCAAGGATATACTCCAGGAATTCTCACCGTTTTACACCGGGTCGATTTGAAACACTTACCATACATGCTTGCTGGGTTATAGTATTCAAAACTCTGGCTGTTAAGGCCATGACACATCTACCCGACCTGGTTGGCTCTGAAGAGGATAAGACGTCCATAATTGATGTGGACAATACTCAATGGCAGACTAAATCTCTTAAAAAAAAACTCCGTGTCATTCGACCGGACTTCAACAGAAGGGCGACTATAGTGCAAATTCGAAGTAATTTGTTAAAGTTTTCACTTGCTAGTCTTTCTTTTCCTTGGGTCTGTAAAATCTAATCATTCTTCATGCAGTGTGCTCTCTTGGGAACCCACGTGAACATTTTTATGAGAAAATTAACAGGTAACGTTTAATTTAAATTTATACAAAATATCTGTGTCTAACTGTTGATATAATGTATACGGGGTGTCCTAAAAAATGTTCTCCAAGGTATCATTAACGAGTTATTAATGAAGAACAATGACCAATGAGAGGCGCGATAGACTGGCGCGAAGCAGCCGAGCCAATTGAGTGGGACTAGGTTTCGTCCGCCTCGCGTCAGCCGAGCTCGCCTCTTATTGGTCAGCGTTTTCTTTATTAATAATTCGTAAACAAAACTACGGCTTGCATTTGCACTAAGGAAAAATTTATGATTAATCTCATTTAAATTTTTATACAAAGTCGCTAAAAAGTTTGTAATCGGCAGGAAATGATTTTATAGCTAAAGTAAAAATTACATAAATCGAACGATAACTTAGATTAGGACAATATTCTGAATAATTTCGGAGAAACATTTTCGGAATACGGACATTGGAAAGCCCCGAACTCGTGCGTCAACAGTGCACTTTTAGAGCCAACAGCACTGTAAAATTTAACTCCTGAAAACTAACTTTCTGCGGTGTCGTTTTCTGTAGTTCGCTAGCTGCTTGTTCCGTTCAAATAGAGGGTGCGAGGAAACCAATGATTTCGAGTGGTGTCGGTATTTCGAAATTTTGTCAGTAGTGTCGGTATTTCTCCTATAAACTTTGTCGAGATAATTAAAAATAATTTAATTAACTTAATAAATAAAAATACTTCTAGAACATCGTTTTGATAACTGTCATTGTGAAACCGCACTGAAAAGTTGCGATAAATGCACTATGAGAGAATGCGTCGTTCTAAATGTCTGTTTCTTCAGGAGTTAACTAACTGAAAGCGCAATAGCAATTGTTATACTAAGTCTGTGATCCAACACGGGCTCAACTGGCCAAACTTTTACCACGGAGGAGATGGAATCGGCATAGCATGGGATGTATTCATCTGGTCCACGAAAACGGGGCTGTAGAGCTCGGTTACTGTTTTAATCCCTCGCCGAATTGCAATCCTCGCTGGCTCAAACGACCACGTTGTCCCAGAGGAACGGCTCATGGCTGTCGAACATTTTCAGTTTCAGGTGAACCAAGTTCACCAGTTGTTTCAAAAAGACATTCCTTATTATTACTTCAATTGAACAATTCCTTCCTCAAATGTCTTTTATCTGGTTTCATGTTTCAGATGTCATAATATGTGTAAGATTTTATAGTCATCATTGACATATACAGTCGGTGTACAATGTATTCGTACATTTGTTTAAATTTTTAATTTTTCATAATTGCACCAGGCGATTTTTTGTTTGGTATGTTAGAGGGATTAGTTCATTAGGTAATGGCTGAAAAAATGCTTTCAGCAATCGCAATTGTTTGGCATGATAGAGGGATTAAAAAATCATGTTTTCTGAAATACATTTTATAGATCTTGGTTTGCATTCAATTCGTTCACGGGTCTTCAGGAAAAATCGATTTTCGTCAGAACAATATTGATGATCGACTACTGCGTGTCGCATCGATCGCGATCGTGCTCGCGGGATTTTTAGTGGGCGCCGGAAGTGTCCTTATCCTCGAGATTTTAAAGTCCGTGGCGGATGCGCCGTGGCGGTCAGGCCGTGAGGTCGCTTAAGGGCGCAGTCGATTGTCCCAATTCTCGTTGGAAATCGATACCGAAGCCGGAAAATTTATTTGCAAACGCAGGCCAAATCCACCGGCGAAAACACAGGCAAGGTCTAGGAACAGACTAATCACCTGGTATATTTTTCTGCAACACAGTAGCCGTGGAGCTCTGGAGACCCATTGGCATTCCTGTGTCGCGCACGATGTTATCGGTAACTCGTGATCTTTCACTTGTTAGTGAGAACAGAGTATTCATTATACTCTATTGCTATTACGGTTACTTGACAAGCAACGGTTAATTTATATCTTATTTTATGTATTACGTATTATTTTATATATTATAGAAATCACGGCGACATTGTGGAGATCTCGGCGAAAAATCGATAAATCCTTAAGCACAGATTTAGGATACGCAGAGATGTAGTTACATAAGGAAATATTATTGCGAGATAAATATTTAATTCAAATATAGAAAATTAATATTTCATCGCATAGTAACATTTCACAGAATAATATTCAGGATAATCGTATTGCAAATGCTTATCATTTCATATCAAATTATTTCTTTTCCGCAGTCCTGCTTTCATGGTTACGCTCGATCACCGTATCTCTGCGAGAGGATTACCAGCTTTCGTGGCAATTAAAGGTGTAAAAAGTGGAAGGAAAACAGGAGGAACAGTAAAACAGTCGAGATAACACAACGAACAATTTTGCGGTCAGTTTCTTTTATTGGTTTTATTTGCCCTACGGCCGATCGCGTCTGGAAATTGGTGAGTAGAACTATTTATTTGTTATAAATGCATAAGACTAGTTCGCACAATAAACGCCCGATTGGTTCGACCAGATACATTCTACCAATTCTCTAATTCAATGTTAGTACACTATTGTTCACGAACTATTCAAATAATCATACGTACCATATTTCAGATTAAAGTACGCAATAGTATACACGATTTATCATCCGAGACGTTGGCGTTTGCGTTGCATAAGAGGAAATTTGCGAGCCGCGCGTTAACGGGCCGATTGCTATCGTAATATTCATCTGGACAGCGACGCCATCGCCGAGCATTTTATTTCGGTGACGGAAGATCGCGGGAAAATGGGGCAGATTTTTGTTTGAAAAACGAAAGGATCGTTCCTTGATAAATCGCAGCTGGCACGATGCCCGTGTCGCTACGGAAAGGTCGTCGCGTGCTCTTGGAAACAATCCTCTCCCTATCTCCGCGGTATTTCCGTTGTTCCGGTTTCTATTTATACGCCGCGATTTCGATGTGTCTTCGACGATTCTAATTTATCGTTCTCGCCGACGCGATCGGATTATGGGGAGTCCGATGATAGCGAAAGTAATTAAACGCGAATTTCCTCCCACGTTATTTTGTTGCCGTACGGTCATTCCGCGGTTCGAACCAATGTCGGGCGCGTGGCTTCAACAGAAAACTTTTAATTACTCAACGTTCGTATTTTTGTTCCGAGATATTTCATCAGTCCATAGATTTCGAAATAATGCAGTGCGTGGTAGAGATTCCCTTTTACATTAATTTTTATGTAGTATTAACACAGGATGGATAACGCATTGCAGAACAATGCGGGCATACACAAAATTATTATCGTCGATTATTTGTTAGAATATTCGTTGGTTTGAATCATGCATGGGATTGTATTATGCATTTCAAGATGTCTGAAATCAAAGCAAATTCTGTTAAGTTTTTCTGTTCGATTACTCTTGTTATTGTACATCTGGAACTATTCTTGAATTATTTTTCGTCGATTAAAAAATAATTGGCAGTAAAACATTTTCAGTGGTAGCACCAGCTAGCTCGCACTTTCCCATCGGTTTAAATTGCGTTCTCTTGCCTTTACCGCGTCGCGCCTTCCTAAAGAGATCCCGTAAGTCTTGCGACGCGAACAATTTTTTCATACCTCTTACAGCAAACGCGAACGGCAAATGGTAGCAGACAACAGCTCGAACTTTGCCATTTAACGAAGTTCGAACTGTAAACTTCCGTATCGCAACTAAACCGTATTCTCTCCGATGCCTTTTTCCGTCCTTATAATTGAAACTCCCGAAGAAACCTTCGAATTTTTCGAGCAACTTCTTCGAGAAAGTTCATTTATGTTCGTTCACACGGAACAGCAACTACGTCCATAACGATTTCTCATAGGAGTTATATATGAGAGAGAGAGAGAGCTTTCTTCCTGTGTTCTTCGACTCCTCAAAGTTCCGATTTATTTCTCGAACCATAGAGAGAAGCTGCCGATGGGAAAACTTTAATTGTAACTCAGGTGGTATTTGTATCCTGCATGATTATTATACTGTGGTGTGATAATTATTTCTTTTTTGGTAGTGATCTAATTTTCTGCACAGTATCTTATTTATGGCATATTCATAAATCTAGTATTTTAGTTGTCTTTGTATAGAGGGTGGCCCGTTCGATCATTTGTACGTTATTATCTCCTGAACCGTAGATTGTTGCTAAAAATATTCTCAGTGAAACTTACTCTGTTCCAGGGTCTTCGCCAAGGTTTTAAGTTGATCTTAATTTTTTAAATGGAACTGGAGCATGCTTTTAAACACTTTGGTCTTGCAAGTTCATTCAAGTTCATTCAACGTTGTTCATCGTTAAACGCCCCTCGGGTTTTGTTAACAAATAGGCAAGGCTGGAAAGATCAAAGTGTCATAGATCGATGAAGTCGTCTTGGAATGGACTACAATCATATCGAGGAAAAATCATATAGTTCCATTGAAAAAAATCAATGTCCCTTCAATCAATTGTTGGCCACTGCAGATAGAAGGTTACTCGTCGCTGTACTAGACATTGATTGAAAAATCGTCTCGCAGAAATTGCGATTGTTCGGGACGATACCGAAAAGTGATGTCTTTTTTTCAACTGTTCGCTATATAGCAAAAATTTAAAAAACGGTAAGTTACATTCTAAAATCCAGGTAAATATTGTTTCGCATCGGTGGCGTTGCCGATACGGGGGGGAAATACGAATTGAATTTTTCACGCGGCGCGGTGGAAACGAGACGCTTCTTTCAGACACAATGCGCATTCATTTCGCGGACGCGCTCTCCCATGAAACACCTTTTCAATTTGCCTTGAATCTCCTTTATACTATATCGCGTCGTGCAGTTCGCGCCTCGTCGCGTCGCGGCCATTCCACGGCATCATTAGCAGCCGTCGCCATCTCCTCCGAACAACATCGAATTTCGTTTCGTCGTTGATTCGCTGTCCGCTTACCATAAGCGTTCGTTAACGGTTGGAACGCCGAACATGTCACGGCTGACCGTCCACCGTTTACGAGGCTTCTTTCTATCCTCGTCGCGTTAATTTCACCCTCGCGCGTTCTGGAGGAGATCGTCGGATGGCGTTTTAACCGTTTCTGCACTCGGATTTAATCGATGTTGGTATTTGACCGCGCGATTAAATAGAAGATCGTAGAGGGATGCTTTACATAGTTTCACTTTGCAGTTTACTTAAATTCACTTAGATCCCTTTCGCGGCTACCTTGATTAGCACTGCTTTGCCGCTAATGAATTTCTTCGCGGGAAAGCAAATTTATGCTTATTTATTATGTTAATTTAATAATTCTGACTAAGTTTAATTTTTATTTATAAATCTGAATAATCTTTTAAGGTTATATTTTTAATATATGAAACGGCAGCAGTTTTAAATATTGATATCTGTTCGTACAATATCTTTTTATTTCATTTAGAAAATTGATTTATTGGTTCGAAGAGAAACTCGTGTCGCTTCTCATACATCATACATGGAATAAAAATAATGAAGTCGTAGAAGCAATTCGTTGCTAAAATTATTATTATTCAGTTATGTTTTCGCTTAATTTTCCACGAGATTCTGTGCACGGGAAACACAATTTAGTTGTACGGTAAACAAGTTTAGAAAATTCGCTATGCTACGGGGCCTCGAATTTGGACGCCTCTCACGTATTTTATAATAGCACCTGAAACTTTAAATGCATTCCCCTCGGAACGAGATTTTCGGAACAGGATGCACGCATAACTCAGTTATTTTTCAAGCAATTAACACGTACATTTTTTGTGCAAGCCGCTAATTAGTTTACCTACCGTCACGCGGCCAGAATTTCTAAACGGATTATTCGCTTTCTTTTCGGTCTAAATAAACGCATTGATTTCATCGTTCATTTCATAAACGCTTTCTTATTTTTTTTTTTAAATTAATAATCAAAAATAACAGAAGTGTAATCTTTTATCGGTACAGTCTATTATCTTAAATCTAAAAAAAAATGCTCGATCCCTTTTCCACGTAGTTTCCATTCGACAAAATATTGTTCAACGACACGTTCTTAGCGCGTTGCCTTCTGTGGCTATAAACTTCGACAATTCCTTCTTTTTTTTAACATTAATCCATCCACACTATAACATCCATAGATTGAAGGATTCAAAGGAACTATCTATCCTCGAACAAAGCAGACAGGTGTTCCGGATTTACACAGCAGATTCGAGTAGTTCGTGATGGAGGAGCGAAACGGGATTTTCTTTGCATTTTTCTCGAGAGGAAGTAAGGCGGCCGGCGTCAAAAATCTTTTCCTCGGGCCGATCCATATTTTTTCAATTTTTCCTACCGCCATTATTCTTCCGTGAGTTTTCACTTCTCTGTTCACCGGGCCGGCGATTTTTCTCGGCGAGCCACTTTACCTTGGCAAGCAGCGGCGTAGGAGCAACCGTTTGATATACAGCTGAACCTTCAATCTTTCGCGGGAAACCGGCTCCGGCGTTGTACAATGGATCCTTTCGATTAACAAAAATATACATTTTAAAAAAAATATCGGCTCGTCGTTTGATCAACTCGCCGGAATTTATGCCGATTAAAATTCTTATCGCAACCGAACCTTGCTGCTTTCTAATCAGGCCGATGCACGCCGTTGATAGAAGAAATTACGCTACTTATTGAAAGTACATATATGGACAGCCTTTAATGTACTTTTATAATTAATTTAGCAGTTAATTTATCAATTGATCTAGTAGTTAATTTATCATGTAATTTGACATTAATTAATTTCATCGAACAACGTCTGTTAGTCAATTTTGTCAAGATGAGCGATATTACTTGTGAAATAACTGTTGTCCAAATTAACAAAGAGCGTGCAAGGCATTCGGTTCATTTCGCAGAAATTTTATAAACTTTCAGATGACGTTTTACCATATACAGGATATCCTAAAATTATCTTTCTCATTTTCTTCATAATAACATCACTCTTATCCGTCTCTTTCTCTCTTTCCAACAACTATAGCTTTGTTAATTTTGTTATTTGGCGCGTAAGTTTCCAGACGCGTATTTTTCAGGCTATATCCATTAAGAGTATGCAAGACGATTGATTTTTTGAAAGAGGTTTATTTTAGAATACAGTTTTAATAAACACAAAGGAATAACGGAGAACGTTTTATAAAATAACAAATGTCTACCGAATGCATTGGCTTTCCCATAACTCCGAAATCTAGCCGTAATGGCAGTTCGTAGTTTCGTGTGCGGTTTCCAGGGACTCGAATAAATCATCATTTGCATTTGCTAAAATGGCGGAAAGTACGGAAATACGTATCCGAGACTGGCAAAGCAAGCCAATATGTATTCAGATACAACTGCAACACCTGGTCGTTCTGAACTTGGCATTTATTGTAATATTTACTTTTCCAGTTACGAACCCCCGATTTCCAAATACTGTAAAATTATAGTTTTAGTTGAAACGAATATCATTGCATCGCCAAGGTTTGCGGAAAATAGTATTGTGAAATAAGTATTTCATTAAAATATAGGAAAACGATACTTTATCGAATAGTAATATCTCACAGAATAGCATTTGTAAGTGTTAAATAGTATTTATGAGTATTAAATAGTACTTATGAGTATTAAATAGTATTTACAAGCATTAAATAGTATTTACAAGTACTAATTAATATTTTCTCGTGACTTAAACATTTAACAAAATAGTATTCCCAAATAGTATTTCATTTTTGCATAATATTCGCTTAAAAATATATTTCAAATATTTCGCTGTTTAAAATGTCACATCGAATTATTTGAAATTTTTCCCCAGCCCAGGAAAGAGATAACCATTTTATATTTCCCGTAATATTGATTTTCTATCGTTCCTCGCCGTCTTATTTGATTTCGAATAAAATCTCTGACGCCGCCGTCAAAGAATGATCGATTTGGCGTGACCCAGCACCAAGGATGGCCATTTACATCGCATTTTCGACATCGATTGTCTTACATCGTGCGACGTATCGAGTGATATTTTACCAGACTCGACGATGACACGCTCCTTTGGATTAGCATAGACAAGGTGTAAGAATAGACACGCCATATCCAAGGTTCTTTACGAGTTCAAAATTCTAGGCCGCCAAAACCCTATATCTCTGTACTGCGGATTTTTATACTAAAAATTGCGAATTAAAATGCCAGAACGTAGTAATCAATAACTGTGATCACCAATGCTTGATCACCTACTTTTCTATGCATACTTTTCGCATTAGTGATCACAGTTATCGATTGATATTTGCACCTCGAGTTCTAATCGATAATCGATAAAAATATAAAATTTCTTTTAAAAATGTTAACAAGCATTTGCCACATACAATAATTCTATAATTTATTATATAAGAAATAAAAGTTCGAAAATATAATAATGAATAATTTTGGTGACTCGAGATAATTGTATTCGATATTTAGATATATTCGTATACTGTCGAATAATGTATCAATTATAAAATTAGCTTTTATGAACAGTTATCCGCGTTGCAATGATTCAATCACGAATCAGCGATGGAGTAAATTCTCCTAGAGAAGGGATCGCAGGGTGCACGGGGTTGACGCACGGTATTCGCCATAGAATCTCGATTATGCGGGACAAAATATTGAGGACCGATTCTGCACATCAATTTTCGCTGACCAGAACGTTCTGCGAATCGCGCGAGCTGGATAAACGCGCGTAACAATGCACGTGTAACAACAGATATCGCGGTTTTGCGCGACATTATCGCGATATGGATGGAATTCCAGCGGAAACTCGATCGCAGCGGATGCACAGGCTTTCGGATCAACAGTGCCACCAGATGCCAAAAATTGTACGTCGAAATAGTCATTTTTTCAACCACGATGCTTACTAGAGTCTCTGGAAAACCACTGCTGCAATTGTCATCGCGTTATATCGCTTTGTTATATTGCTGATTTTCATAGCGTTATAAAAATTTCGTGTCAATCATTGCCATTTTTCAAAAGGAGATTTCCAAATTCTAAAAGCAACAAGTTCGCAAAAATGTGTCCAATCGAACGGTGCTTATTTCCATAAAAGGAAAATTTATTGTGAAAATAAAATATGCAAATATAAAAATATAAAATTATATTAAAAATGAACAATTAGTCTTTCGAACAAACTTATCTAATATTTACAGATTGTACAGCTTATTTCCCATCGATTTAGCTCCAGATGGAGCGATCATACAGAGGTTTTAAGAAGGTCGCACCGTATGAAAAGAAATCGGCAGCTGACACGCGTGTTTCCGGCGGAACGACACTTTAAACGGTCTTTATTCGTCTGCCGCGCGATATCCATCTTCCAAAATACATTTTCGTAAAATCGGAATCGCGCAAGAGAAATATTTCCTCCGGCGGCCCCGTTCTCGCAAGAGCACGGCTCGCCGGGGATTCATGGACTTTTCTTAGGTGCCACCCGGCGCGCTTGTTAAATGTGAATCGAAGTGGAACACGAAACGGAGACAGCGAGTTCGATATCGAAACACCGTTTCGCTTTTACATGCAAACCACGAAAGAAATATCCTGGAATTTCTTGCGACGCCTTCGAAAATATCGTTACAGTAACATCACTCCACCGCGCGGCTGTCGTTGAAATAGAAAAAAACACTTCGCATAGAAGGAATCGCGCGAATACAGCATATGATGTTCGATATTAAACTTGCAAATTAAATAAATCAGTTAACGTTAGTTTAACGCTAAATATACCGAGCCAGTAAAAATGAATTTTGTTGGAATTGTGAAGATATTTTCGTAGGAAGCTGTTTAGTATATTTAGTATAGTCAGTACATTTAATATATTTAGTATAGTTGGTGTAGTTAGTATATTTAATATATTTAACCTTTGGCACTAGAAAGGCTGCCCCAAAAAAAAAATTATTTAAAAAGGTTATTAAAACATTTCATCACAAGACTCAGTTTCATCTGCATAAAATTATTAAAATATATTAATTATATTATAATTACATTATATTATTTTTAATCACAGAACATAAAAATACTGAGGTACGGAAGAATCATTTTCGATTTAGGGTTGCAATATCTTCGATTGCAAAGGGTTAATATATTCAACATATTCAATAAATTTAAACTGGTGTAGACATTTTAATAAAGCAATACCATATAATATTAGTACATCTACTGTTAATTATACAATGACAGTACCACGCTCTTCAAGGCATTGTTGCCTGCAATTTTTGCGAAACGATCAACCCTTTCGGTCCTCGTCCATCGTTGTCCCCGCAACCGCGTTTTTTCCAGTGGATTAAAATCTTATTAGAATCTCGGCGCGCAAGAATCTCCTCGGCTGCATATTTAAAGCTAAACGTAATACTCTCCCGACGTGCAATAATTTTTAAGCGCGTTAGGGAGACGGTGGGAAACACGGTGTCCAGGCTCGCGGCTTAATGTTTTTCATAGGAGGTCTAATAAATTTAACGTCATTCAGGCTTCCTTCCGCCGTATTTTATATCCCCGCGCCGGAAATATTTATAGAAGGAAATCCGACGTTTTTATTTGATACGTCGCCGGCGCGGAATTATTTCGAGCGACACCATCCGCGGTCCCTCTTTTTCGCACGGAAATGAAAACATCAACGGGCGTTCCTTCGTTTCAATTATTGTTCGTAAAAGTGGATTGCTCGAGCTGTCTTTTATCGTTAATTTTGTCAGCTTTATAATAAAGCGATTAATTTTTTAGACTTTTCTAAAATTTCAACGTCGGAGCTCTCGATGTTTTAACATTATTTTTTCCTACCTGACCAAGTCGCCAAGCAGCGTGTAAAAGTAATGTCAGGCGAAGCCTTCGTTTCATCCCTCTGTTGTTTACCCCGGAGAACTTCCAGCCAGTTTTCAATAACATTTTCTTTTTGTTCGGATGTCTCTATTTAACAGGAGCGCGGCTCCCATTGACGGATCACAAGCGACAGGGAACCAACCCTTCGTAGTCGAGGGGTGAGACGAACCTCGGTCCGGATCGACAGGCATATCAATCAATCACTTTCACTTTTTTATTTTTCATCGCGAACAAACAAGCTGTCGCCTTAGGTTGTCATCTTGTCAATTTGGTATTTAATTCGTCGAGTGACAGGCTTGTTTCCCTTGTCCCGGCAAGTGTCATCGAGATTCCCCTCTAGTTTGCTTTCATTCATTACCGTGGAATCGTTGATGGCCTATCGAGATTTGTGTTCAATAATTAATAAATATGATAATGTTTTGCAAACGATGTCTGACATTGTTCTGCGCATCAACAGGAACAAAGAGGCATCCTCGAGTTATTGATAGTTTAAAATAGATATCAATTTATAGAGAAGGTACACTGAGATAGTTATATTATAGTAATTAGATATATTATAGTATAGCGCAATTATAGATATAGGTAATACAGATATAGTACATATTAAAACTAGTATAATATAGCGAGAACAGATATATTATATATATTATATATATTATATATATATATATATATATATTATATAACCGACGATGTAACAGAGGATACTAACTACAAACTATTAAACTAAGAAGAAGCACTCAGCGCAAAAAATTGACGAAGAGATGAAAGATAAAACAATCAAATACAGTCAATTTCCAAGATATATCACAGTCAACAATTTGATTCAATTTCAATTATACTAATAATAAAATTCTTGAAAAATGTGTCGCGCCGTTTTTTTAAAGGACAAGGGTTCTTCGAGAAATGGAAAGCGCAGGATCACTTTTCGTAGCCGTTCGCATTATTCAGATCTCGGTTACATTAGGCGGCGGTTTCGCGTGGGAAAACATTCTTTGCATCGGGAACGTGGTTCGTGCGATCCATTCGAATGGGAATCTTCTAAGGCGATCGTTCCCTTCAATTTGATCTTACTTGACATCGTTGGCGGGACGTTCCTAGTCCGACTCCGCGGCCACTTACTTACCTTCAGCTGTTTGAACACCTCTTTAAGCGGCGTGTACCTCAGAGCCCGGCCCCGAAAGCGGTCCTCTGCAATCTCGTTCTTGGCGGTGACTCGATGGCTCTGAAATCGGATCGATTAACAAACGAAATTGTTAATATTACCCGACGGTTCCGCGAGCCGCACCTGCGTCGAGTTCACTCGGAAACTCGAAAATAACGTTTGCTCTCCGTGACACTTTCTGAAATGTGATTTTTGCTGATCGATATCAATTAAAAATTACTTTGATCGTTTCGAATCCAGTGCACGCATTTCTTTTGATGAGAAATATATGTATATATAATTATTTTATCGCTGCTCCGTCTCGTATCACGGATTGTTTAAGCTTTTACGTCGTTGCTCTGAATATTAGTATGGTTATGTGAAGGTTATGTTAAGATTCGTCCTGCATCCTTTGTAAAACACAGGAGAACATTACTAACGTAAGAAAACATTAAACAAACACCGTCGACATTTTTATTTTATTTTCACCTGAAGGACACTCTTAATCAACTAAAGAAATGTTGCTTAACACTTTACCGACCGATAATTTGTTATCTATTATTGCGATGAAAGTCCTACTGTGAGCTCCAACATTATCATAAAACTTTAAAATATTAAATATTTTTCGCGATTAATAAAATAAATAAAAACGAAATAAATAGATAAAATAAATATTGTCCAGCGTTAATATTATGAGAATATAAAAATATTAACAGACTTAATTGCTCTATAATAATAGAAATGTTCACGACCGATTGACCGATCGGTAAAGTGTTAATTGATAGATTGCGGACTCTGCTGCGAAATAAGAGAAAAAAAAGAACGAAGAGCGTGCCGCGATATTCGGAAATAATTTTTATCCGGTTCGCCCACGCAATCGCGTCGTCGGTTAAACGAAAACAACAAAACTGGTGCAACGATCGTCGGAGATTCCGCTTCCCTTCGCTGCATAATGCAGCGTCTCATTAGCGTGCTGCGGACCTTGATGCAAATCCGCGTTTTCGAGGGCCAATTCACGGGACGCCGGAACGCAGCCGAGTGCTCCCCAGGTCAATATAAATGTTTCTCGTCCGAATATCGAGGCCCCCTATTCATCCGACGGCAACTTTTCCTCCCACCCGGATTCGATTCCGCGACGCGTATCCGCGCGGCGTCCGCTCGTCGGTGTTCGTGTAAATTTCAAGGGCTTCGAGCCGAGAGTTTCGCGGCGTCGAACGTTGTCTCGTGTCGGATGGAAAACCGGCTGAAAAGACGAGAATGTAGGTCATTATCCACTTATTTGACGAGGCGAGGTTGCAGCAGCTCGCGGCTGCCACGGGAAAAAAAAAGAGAGATCCTCCGGTGCGTTTGCTGCACAATAGCGCAATTGCACTCTATTTTCAGAATACTTTCTTCGAATAATAGTTTCTTCGCTATTCATACAACTACCGATCCCCCATTCTGAACGGAGCTTTTCAACGCCTGCCCGCGCGCGCACGAAACGAGTGTTCAACTCGAAATTTCAAAAAAATGATATACCTTGCAGTGTATCGCAAATTATTATTATCTTTCCAGATACCGAAATTTATTCGCGGCGATTGCCATTCTGCAAATATAAGCCAAATCTCATTAACTCCTTGAACGATTTATACTACACATTATCTACGAATTTTTCACTCGATTTCATCAACTGTTCCGACTCGTTATATATTGTTCCTGACATTGGTAATTTTATAAATAATAATTTCCAATCATAATTGTACATCATTCTCATTTAATTCATTTAATTCATTTAATTTGGTTCTCAATTTTACATCCCATTTATGATTGTTTCTCGATCGACACGAACATAATAACGCGATATATTTCAATTTAGAATTCACATTATTCTCATTCATTAAGCCTGCAATAAATAAACGAGCTCTCCGCGTGGTAGAAATTTTCAGAGGATCTCGCAAAAATATTCCATCCTCTTCCGTCACCCCTCCGCAGGCAGGAAGCAATTTCTAAATCGACGAAACTTTTAATTATACCGATCTCCGTATATCACATGGATATTGGGTAGGAAGTAGGTCGTTTGCTCGATTCGGTTAGGGATTAGGTCCGCGTTTGCCCGGTCCGATTCTGCTGAAAGTTTCAAGAGCGGCCCTGTATCCGGGGCTGTCAGCCAGGACGATCCCATCGACACTGCTTAATTGCTTCCGATATAATTCCCTTTTGAAAATCACGCTCGTCTCGATATCCGCGCGGAATACGTATGTCGATCTGAGTACGCCGTCGGCCGATCGTTATTACCGCGGACAATACGTATGCGACGGATAGAATCGATCGGAAAGTTCGAGCGTGCGTCCGATGGCGAGTCAGTGTGACAGCGCCCCATGACAGCGCGCAACGATTCTCCACCCTTACAAATCCGAAAGAATAACTTCGAAATCGTACGGGCATAGTGCGTCGTCCCATAGATAAAAATAGGAAGATTTTTCTTCTTTGAACACCTTTGATATTTAACACCTTGTCATAAGTTAACGATTGTAATTCGTAATGGAGATTTATAACTTATGATGAGCAGACGAGTATGAATATTATTCCCTTCTTCCAAGTCGTTTAGATTTCAAGTAAATATCGGCGGACTTCCGGCGCCACTGCGCGCGGCATTGCGCGGCGAATGTCGTAAGAAGCAACAGCGGATTCAAGTCGTATGTAGTTTTATTCATTAAAAGTACATACCAGTTGTTCGGAGAAACATTGGAACAGTTATTAACAGAACAGTAAGGTCGTCTGAACGATCTAATTCGTACCGGAACAAATATCAAAAACAGTACAAAAGTGTCTACGTCTGGTTCTGTCTCTGAACGCAAATAAATTACCACGGTTAACAAACTGTCGGTTGAAGATTTCACTTGCGCAGCTAACAAGCCGTCTAGCTTTGTGTTCGACAACTAAAAGTACATTCGACTTCGTCGTTTCCGGGTTCGTTCGGGTAAACCCTTTCTCCCGCCACTCTCCATCGCGGAGATCCGCAGCCCGCGAGCGTTACAAACGGTTCCATCCGCTTCGGATGAACGTCCGTCACGCGTCATCTTACAGGCTAGCTGTACGCCGGCGGCAACACCCGCTACCCGGAGAAAAATTGGCAGGAATCTACTTTCGAGCGGACGCGATCCGTCCGATGTGCACACGCGGTGACCAACCCCTTGACATTTCCACGAACTTCCGTTGCCCGCCTCGTTTACATCGATCATTTTCTTCGTGCCGATGTCGGATATGCTTCGTCGATCACTTATTTACACTCTCTGCGCGCCGGTCTGACGAGCACCGAGAGCACTCCGACATGTGCTCCGATTAATTCCGTGGGCTGTAAAGCAAGGTCGCGATTCCGGCAAATTTTCGTTAATCCGTTATCCGGCGCAATTCGAAGACCAGTTAAATTATAGGAATATATATATCTAGGGCTTTTGTTTCAAGCTTAAACTGATTTATTTGACTTTAATCGAAACATTTCGAATATTGGCGCGGCCAATTCGGCACGGCTCTCTCTCTCTCTCTCTCTCTCTGCAGGAACTTATGAATGCTGGATAAAGAGTCGAAGACGGAAGTCCGTGAAAGGCGCGGTCGACGCGCGTAAATAATACAAATGACGGTGTCCGGATTGCATTCGGTCGCGTTCGACGGGCCGGGTCGCTGACGTAGTCCCGAATAAGAAGACTGAAAACCCCTTGACCCCTTCGACGAGTGCAGTTCAGAAAATTAGCTACAGTAGGCCAGAAAAGTATTGGCACAACCAGCTTTCTTTGAATATCCTTTAAACTGTAAAGTAATCTATTAACATTAACTATGTTTATTAGGGTCTTTTGACACACGTAAATAGTATGTTTACTGAGAAGTCTCAGGTATTTGTTATAAGGAAATAAAGTCAAAAAAACGAAAAATCCAGAGTCAAGAAACAAAAATGATTTCAAAGCGACGCTTTTAACAGAGTAGTCTAACATTTCATCGAAAATTATGCAAAAACTTATCGAATCGATACCTAATCGATTACAGGCCGTAATTAAGGCTAAAGGCATGCGCACCAAATATTAAGTAAGTTTAATTGTACACTTCTGCAGTTGTGTAACATTTGCTCTTGTAGCTATTCGTACGCGTGCCAATACTTTTTTGACTCTGGATTTTTCGTTCTCTTGACTTTATTTCCTTATAACAAATAATCGTGACTTTTCAGTAAACATACTATTTATGTGCATCAATAGACAGTAATAAACACAGTTAATGTTAATAGATTACTTTATAGTTTAAAGATATTCAAAGAAAACTGGTTGTGCCAATACTTTTTTTGACCCACTGTATATAAGACAGCGCATGCGCAGGGAGTTGCTCACAGTGGCGTGGAGCGTTTAGCCAGCGAGCATTGCAATTCTGAACTGCGTACAGAGGCTCCGCGTACGCGCTACGCCACTGTAGTACTCCTTGCACATGCACAGTGTCGCGTAGTTAATTTTTCCGACTAGTTTCCACTGTCACTTCTCGGTAGAAAGAACGGAATCCCCATCGATGACGAGGACTAACCATCATTTCTGGGACAGTTCGACAGTAATTACGCCGCTCTTTTCTGCGTCTGTCTTTCTCTCTCTCTCTCTCTCTCTCTCTCTCTTTCATGTGTGTATATGTGTATAGTACACCTTTAAGCAACACGGAACACGCACGCTACACCAGGTAACATCAGTTACAAAAAACGACGGGCACACGTCCACAGGCACACGCATACGCACAGGCGCGCGCAGAGACGCACACAGGATAGCCGACTCTCGTCGTTCGTTCGTCGCCAACGTATGTACAGTCCTCGGTCATTATTGCTATGGTACATTTATACAGTCTAGACGCGTACAATAGGCCGTACGAATGAAAGTAAAGCGATCGCAGTTTCTCTAGAAAAATTCGAGTCTCTAGCGGCGCGGAGAGAAGCCGCGCTCGGGCTGGAAACGGCGGCCGGGAAGATGGCTGCCCGAGGCCTCGCCGCCGCCGTCTCTTCGTCGACGCTCGCCTTCAAGCGGTTTTCCGCGTTGCATCGACTCGCGTTGCATCGTTTCGTGCATTTCGACGCGTTCGTATTTCTTCGGGTACGAAGGGGGGAGATTCCTTTCGGGGTAGAAGGACTACCGGCGGAGATCTATGGGACATTTTATGGCACAAGTTGGCGAAATTCAATGAACTAGGCTTCGTTAGATACCTGGGATCGTCGTCCATCGTCCTTAACCCGCTGCGCATGATCCATTAGAGATTTATTCTAAAGCGAAACGATGATCGATTCTTTTGTTATTAATGTTTCGGGACGATAGGCTCTTGTATAACAGGTGCTTCGAATTTGTATTTCAGGAACATTGCGCGAAAGGTTTTCTTTTGTAATATGGAGGATATTATTATATTATATTGTACGAAGGCTGTTAAGCAAAAACCTGGAGGTTTCGTGGTATCTACAGCAGTTGCGCGCGAAATTATAATTTTTTGGCGCAAAACTCTTGTCACACGAGAGTCTATTGTGTCAGGGAAATGATTCATGAAGCGTTCATTAACGGGATTATAAGGAAAATCGCGGTACAAAGGTTCGTTCGCATTCGTTTTTACACATACCTAGCGACTTCTGAGGAAACTTAAGAATGATGCACGAATTCCGTTGCTCACTTCGTCTGAAAAATACTCCTTTGTTGTCAAAGAAACCAACAGAGCCGACACGTACTCTCGACTGTTCATTTTTAATAAACACAGAGCGAAATTTAGACCACGGATCTTCATGCGAAATAAAAATTCCGTGCATCGATGCATTCGGTTGCATCGTCGCGTTCAAAGATACAAACTAACATAAATCGTTTTTCGTTTCTTTTTTTTAACAATTTCACCAAGTTCTAAATAAACATCGTTCGATTCTGTCGGTTGATCCAACGTTTTAAATATCGCCTACCTCAGTTTCGTGAACGCAGCCACGCCGCAAATGCGTAAAATCTGCGGTCCGCTTATCACCGGCGGCGATTCTGCACAGTGCTATACTTTTTGTTCCGACTCGAGCACGAAATGAAACGAACTATTGTTCATCCGGTCGTTCTATGGGAAATCGTGTGATTAAACGCGCGAGCGTCGAACGGCACGGAAAATCCGTAGTCGGCTGGAATTCTCCGCTGAACATAATTTCGCGATTTGAAAAGCCGGCGTGTGTGTGGTCGACGATCGCGTGTCGACGCGCGGTTTATTTTTAGTCCGCAGCCCGGCGCTCTTCTCTCGTTAACAATCTCATTGTTAATAAGTATTGCGTTACAGATAATACAGCTTTGTTGTCCTCTAATTACACCTAATTAGCACTGGTTGTTGCCTTTATCCTACGATTATGGTTGACAACGTATGTACAAGGTCAACGCAGTCGAAAATTCTGGCCGCCGTACTTGCCGCCACTTTGCGAAATCGAATTAGAATTCGACGATAAATGAAAATTCAGCAACGAGACCGTCGCAACGAAACAAAACTCTGCACGGTGTTTGAACATCGAAGGGAACAAGATCCGTCTCGCCGTGCGAATTTATTAGCGACAAGCAACGTTAACCAGCGTACCTGCGAAAGAAATCGTGGCTGAAAGGGTTAGAGGCACGTCCGTTTCGGCGCGAGCTGAATTGTCGAGGAACGTAAAAACGTCTGTAAAAACGTCTGCCTGACGGCGAACAAAACAAGGAAATAAGTACAGTGGGACGTGGAAACTCAAGATTCCCCGGTAATAGAATGTTTCACCGAGACGGTCTTGTTCCAGTCAAAGAGTGTCGAGTGCACGGCGTTCAATTAGCCCGGGACGAGGCAGTAATTGAAACCAGAAACACCGACTGGCAGGCAAACAGCGGCCAAAGTCTCGTTTCAACTTCCTCTTCCCGCGAAGTTCGCCGTTCGCGGGGAGGCGTACGCGTTTCCGGCACGTGATACACTGTCGAAATTTGCAATTTCGCGCGTGCCAACGAAAGACAAAGAGATGCGTAGCAGTTTGTGTGTCGTTTTCTCTCTCTCTCTCTCTCTTTCTCCCCCCTCCCCCGTTTCCGGTTGCCGGCGGCCGTCGCCGCCGTTCGTCGCACCGAGCCTCGAAAAATCATTGTTTATTCATCGTCGCGAACTCATTTACGAGCCGCCGGTCGTGCGTGGAATTCTGCGAATCGCCGCGAATCGGGCCCGGGCCCGATTGCACGCGGCCAAATTGCCCGCTTCCGGCTTTCGTTCACCTGTCGCGCCGACTGCCCGCGTCACGGTCGTTTGGAAATTCGCCTTGCTTCGTTCATGCAAGCCTTCTGACGCGCTGACGCGAACGAATTTATTTCATTGCTGAATCGAATAACGCGAGATGCTGTTTTTGGTACGGGAAACAAGGAGGGTGGAATCCGTTGCGACGTTTTGCAAATATTATGCAAGGTATAGAATTTTTATTTGCAGCGACAGTTGCGTTCGTTTGAGATCAATGTAAGATATTTGTATTACTAGTTTCACTTTGAAATTTTTAATAGGATTTTTAACCTCCGCTGTGCTGTATGTTCTGGTAAAAAAAAGTAGCTTTCCCGTGCGGAGAATGTAATTAAAAATTAATTCGATGCAGTTGACAGTCATATATCGAATTATAACAAAGGGAAACGTGTTCTAGAATGTCCAAATTGTATTGTTAAATTTTTGTTTATCCGTAGTATTGTTAGTTCTTGAGTGACGATTCTCTGAAAACTGGACCAAGTCTGTGCGACTCGGTATGACAATTGTTTCGCATAGTAGGCGCGACAGTGGAGGTTAAAACAATCTTCATTCTTCTAAAGACTGGAAGAAGAATGGAAGACTAAATGTAGTCGAATATTCAGCATTTGACTAAACATAGTCACGCGATAGATATAAATTCTCTTTCTCCCCTAAGAGTCGAGAAGGTTCTAGTCGTGATCGCGGAGCGAGTGGCAAGGGAAAGGGTTGCATTGAGAATTTCGCAAGGTAATGCGAGCGGAGAAAGATGGAACCGGATCGAGAGAAGGATTTCGAGAGTGCATGATCGAAACAGCGATCACGAGCGATTTTCCATAAACGTGAACGATTCGGAATTCCAGCGAATCGCCCGACCGGAAGCCGGTCGGTCAAAGAGATCGACCGTAACGAGGGGACTGATTGCAATCCACGGGCAGGAAGTTCCTAGGAAGGGCTTAATTCGAGTCCAGAAATGCATAAAATCAGTCTCAAATGCCGTTGCACTCGTTAGACACCGAACGGTTGGCAAAACTTGCAGGGCACGGCGTTCGCCATCCTGCAGATTAATTATCGCGTCCCTCTAATAAATCATCCAGGCGAAAACGATCGATCGAGCATGATCGAGCATGATCGATTTTATCAGGAGAGGGCAGCGCGAATCGTGCGTTCCGTGATGCGCTCGGCCGACGAGCTCGTTCTGTGCGATTTAGGCGACCGATCGAAATTCGGTCACGCCAATGCGAGGACAAGATTTTCCGGCACTCGTCGGTGCGAGCGATTTTCCTTTTGGATTTCCCGTGACGGCGCTGAATTTGAATCGTCGCTCCCCAGAAATTTAGAATTTCGGTGACAGGATACGGAAACGCTTTCCCGGCTTTCTTCGAACGAAAATTTTTCGACGATTAAATAAATAGTCAGCTTCATGGGTAAGTTAGAAAAATAGAAACGTTCTTTACGCATCTTTATGCATTTACGCAATGATCTTTACGTTTATAATGTCGAGAAATAATTTAAAATCGTACGAAAAATCAGTGTTGATTTTCATGGAACGATCGACGTTTCCGTAAACATTTGAAATATATTTCTGTCGTTCTCACGATTTCATTCGCTTGGAATAATATTTTACAATGTAACGATCCGTATTTTTACAATGCCAGGAAATAATTTCAAACGATACGAAAATCAATGGTGATTTTTATAGAACGATCCACGTTTCCGTAAACGTTCGAAATATATTCTTCTCCTTCTTGCGATTTGAATCACACGGAATAATATTTTAGAATGTCGGCAAATATTTCTTCGTGTCCGTATTGTGCAAACAATATTTTAAAATAGTTGGCACGTCGGATGACGTAGCAATCGTTCACGAATGTTTGCCGACCAACGTCGACGCGAATAATTGTTAATTCTAACGTAGACGTTCAAGTCTGTCGAAAATCTAGTCGTCGTTAAGTGCACGGAACAGAATCGGTGCGGTGATTGCAGAAGGTATAAAGACAGCGGTGTGCAATTTTCCGGGAAAAACGTGAAACGCGTTTCGTCGTTCGACGATGTAAAAACGAAAAAACCGTGCTAGCTGTTCTCGTATGAAATTCGGGTGGGTGGTTGGGGGGTGGGGGGAGATAAAATACGAATTCATAAGATTAAGCTATCTGAACAGACGTTCAATGCATTTCCAAAAATATCGCAGTACATTTTTATTAAAATATAGGTAAAGAGCTCAAAAAATATGTTTGATTCTGAATAAACCGATCTGCACGATTCGTGTTTCCTTATTAATTAGTGTAACAAATATCAGGGATTCGTATCTTTCCTTTTTCAATATCTCTTCCCGAAGCTCGATTCGCGCGTAATTTGTTAATTAACCGAATTATGGCTCTGCAGAAATTTGACCTGTACTTAACCAGTATCTCGATGTCTCGTTCTACTTAAAACCGACTTCAACAAATAAAAATTGCTATTCATGGAAAGCCGATAACAGAATAATCTGTATTTTTACGTACGATGTGCATAAGATATTCGAATAAATCATTCGAATGTACTTCGAAAATTAGACTACATTTGCACGTTAATCATTCATTCGAATATTTTACATGAACGGTATAAAACAATTAATCTTTCCTTTAATCTTCTACAGTTATTTATAAAACATTATTTCAATCTGTAAATTCGCTATGAATTTTATTACAAAGAATTTATTTCAATTTATTTATCGCAAAGAAAATAGGCGAGAAAAGAGCGAATTCGATTTGCCAAAAAAAAAATGAACAAAATCCGCGAAAGGATCAAAATTTGCTTCGGACAAAGTTGAACACTATTGCGAAAGGATTAATTTCGCGAAACCTCTATCGAGTTTGCAGACTGGCCGCCAATGTAGAAAGAGATACGACGAGTTATCGACGCGAGGCGTACGATGTTTCGCGTCCATTGAATTGGAAACGTATGCTGTGTGCACAGGCCTCTAACTGGCTCAGGTCACCGGGAGTTATTAGAAACGGAACTTCGTAAGTCCAGTGATAACGTTAATAGACGAAGAGCCAACTTGCCCCATGAAAGCCGAGAAACCGAAGCAACGTATCCACGTAAGAGCGACTTTCGAGTTTCGAGTCGAGACGCGGCGTAATCGAGTTCGAACTAAGGATCCGTTCTCCGAAGCCGGGAATAATATTCGCCCGAAAATAGAGGAAACTCCGAACGGAGTCCGGACGTCTCATTAAAATCAAAATTCCACGATCGGTGTCCGGTAATTTCCCCTTTGATCGGGCACATCGATCGCGGGCGAACCCCGCGAGAAAGCACGCTGGCGCACAACAAGCTCCCGCGAGCGCAAAAAACCGGTGATTAAAATTTTGCTATCTTCGAGCAGCCGCTTAATTAAGCAGCGAATCAAACCTCCCCCATGGCGAGAAGCCAATTAAGGAAAGCAACGAGCCGATTATTAATTCCAGAGGCGGGTAGGTGACTGCGTCCCGCGGCGTAGCTCTCTTAATACCGTGTGCGCGGCTAATTTCCCCGCGAGAAGTTGCTCCGACGAAAAAAAGCTCCGGAGAAAGGATTTGCCGCTCGGAAGGAGTGCCGGCGAGCTGCTTAATTGGAAGCCTGGCTCGTCCTTTGACGAGCTCGATCCTGCTCGACCAATCGATTAATGAGCGACCGATGTTCTACGAGCGCGTGGAACGTCACGGTTCGCGGTACTCTTCCGAAGCAATTCACGGAGCCACCCGCGCCTCCCCAATAATCTGACACGATCGTTGCTATTGCTTCTGATTGAACAATTCGTCGAAGACCTTGGAGGACGAATCTCGAGAGGTCCCGAACTATGGGAACCGTTTCCCGTTACAAGTGTCTACGAAGAAGCTCGCTAAGGGGGCTTTAAGTAACTATCGCCGCGCCGGAGTCCTCTGGCCACTCAGGACTTCCGGTTCGGACCACGGCCGCCATCTTGGGTTCCAGGTGTCCGTCGCCGTCGCGCGACTCTGCGGACAATCACGGAGCCCGACGAGAGTGGGAGCGATTCTAAACTTAGAGTTAAGGTGACTGCTCCTCGAGGTTGCCGCCTAGTGTCTCCTAGACTCTCAGCTACTATACTTTACACCGAGCTAACAGCGATTAAACGAGAACTCTAGCGATTTGGCTGGCGTCGTTCTTCTCGGCCCCTTTCTCGTGTTAGGCTACGTTTGTGCGCGACAGTGCGATAATAGTCGATCGAGGAGACCGTGACTGGGTCCGTTCTCGTCGGGCCCCGGTCGAGAGCCGTCGACGGCCGTCGTGTAAAAATGTTTCGCGGCAACGGGAACGCGGCGAGATCGCCGGATGCGATCCCGACCAGTTTGACACACGCTGTCTCAGGCGAGCCGGTGAAAGCAACTGCAGGCTAGAGCCGTGACCTGACCCCGAGCAGCTCGACAATCGTTCGGTCAACGAGTCGATACCAAATCCCCTCTCGTGCGTGGATATCGAGCAATGCGGCTGGTTCTCTAGGTGCAACTGTTCACGGGGGTTTCTCTCGCTAGACGAACTGCGACGGCGTCTTCCAACAGCTCGCGCAGCAGGGCAGCGCGCTCTTCAGGGTGTCCTTGAACGCCTCGCGGAAGTCGCGGTTGAAGTACGCGTAGATCAGTGGATTCAGGGCACTGTTGAAGTAACCTATCCAGAAGAGGACGGACACCACTGTGTCGGGACAGTAGCAGGACTCGCCGCAGAGGGATGTCGTTAGGTACCTGGAAAAGACAAGCGAGAGTATCATCGATCACGAATTTGATTGGCTTGTCGTTTGCCAGTTTCACGTGAAATTAGAGGATATATTTGGTTGTTCGGAAAGTAATTTCGTTTTCCCCAAGAAAAGACTTAATTTTTTCACAGTCAACTTCACGCTTAAGCTGCATAATCATTATATATTTGGACAACTGATATAGTAAGTCTTGTTAGCTAAAAATTTTGTTCGATTCTTTGCAATAGTTTTTGTTTAGTAATCTATTGTGTTTCATTTCCAGCAAGAAACAAACGAAACGACTTTCCGAACGACCTAATATAATACATGTGACAATGTTTTCGTCGCAAAACGATTCTAGAATGTCGAAGTGTTGTAGAAGCGATTTAGTATCGAATTTCAAATGATTTCACATCTTAGTAGCAGAACTAAGAGCTAGACTTTACCAAAGGGGATTCTATTTGTCCGACTTTTCGATGTATATTTAAGTAGATTTTATTGGGGGTGAGTCCAGTAATCGAAGTTCTAAAAGGAATTCACTAGTTAAAAAGTTATTCTCGTAATCCCGGCTTATAGCTTTAGGTGGTTATCGCGAAATGACGCGCGTAACTTTTTAACCGATCAATTCCTAGATTCAGGACCTCGATCTTTGGATTTCTCTTATCAAGAGCCATCAGAACACGCGCTGAAAAGTCGAACAAATATAGTCCCCAAGGTAAAGTTTAGCTCGAGAGGCATAACCTAACAATGTTCCATAGACAAGATGAAATCAATGCTGCGATCACAGTTTATTTATGCAATGCCATCGAGCTTGAGTCACGGTAAACGACAAAATAAAAGAAATGACTTTGTTGCAAACGCCTGTCACTGTTAGCTGCTCTCTCTGCAGATGCAGGGGGCATTGCAGTTTTAATAAACAATAGGAATGTCTCTGCGACGCAGTCGACTTTCATTATGTTCTCCTACGAAGATATTAGCAAATGCTGGCAGCGTTACCGAATTTTTGCGAACGCGCAGGACACCGCCGCCATCTTGGGCACAGTTTCCGCGACGGAAGTCGGCGGGCAACTTGCGCTATTAATTCCGTTTTATGAGCAATCCGTGCGCGTTGCATCGGCGGGATATCAGCGAACGTCACCGGAAACATTCACGCTGACTAATATCCATATTTTCGGTCACTGCGCAAAAGTTATTTATTTTGAAGGCGACGACGGAGGTTTCGAAACGTCCTGCGGTCCAGAAATCTCTGTCCACACGGCGCGACGGCTAATCGAGCAGCGCTGCCATGATTTGTGGCAACGGTCGAACGTGCTCGCATATGTCCGCGTCTGCACAATAACGCTCGTCACGGCGAGCATGCTTGCAAATCATTCAAAGTCTCTGTTTGTTTATGCGCTCGGTTAAATCCGGATTCGTTCGATGCACTCGCAAAATTCGCGATACGGTTGCACTTCCGAGAGCAAACATCCGTTTACACAAATATTGTTGCCGCGCGAATGTTCTCTGTCGCGTCGCTGGAATAATGTGATTATTGCTAAATCAGCTGATTTTACCCGCGCGGATCGGCTCGTTATTAATATTTATCAATGGAAATTTTTGCGCGGATGTTCACCCTTGTACTTGCGCAAGCGAAGCGATGAATTGAACAGATCGGGTTAAATTTCGTCGGTTCACAGATTTTTCATTTAGAATCGATTCCTTTATATTTTGCGCTTGGACGTAATCTTTTTGCAGGACGTATTTTTGCAAGTAAAATGAACAGATTAGTATTCGTTTTCGTAGATATAATACGACATCTTCCACTCAATTTTTGCGTGAAATACTAATTCATAAACACGCTTATTTATAAAATAATGCCTTCATGAGAAATAATTAATTATCGAAAATTGCAATAATCGCTTATAAAGAGTGACATTCGGTTATTATTTTAGCTTAATACGATTTTTATTTGAAATAATTATAAATATGTAAATAGAATTTCTGAAAGGGTGAACTTCGCTGATTTTAAGTACGAGGCAGAATTAGAAATTAGTCTTTTCGTAAATATAGTCTCGTAGCCTCTTTTTATATAAACAGCATGTTCAGTGCAGTTTATATAAATACTATGTTCAGTAGCATGAAAGTGTTTTCTTGAGTATTCGTGCAATTTTAGCATTTCGTTGAAATCAACGGAAGCCAAGTGGGCAACATATGGGACGTAGAAGCGTCATCGATCTTTTCAATGCCATTCCAACCGTCATAACTTTACATAACCATGTGCATGAAATTAAGTTGACTTTCTTTCAACGAAGCACATACACGGGAACGTGTCAATACGTGCACCGGCGAAGTGCGCGTTCGATATTTTCCATTGAATGCACATGGAAAAACATTGTTACCATTGTAACCTTTAACGATTGCATAATATTATCTTTTTCATAAATAAGTAACGACATCTTAGTTCTCTTAAAATCACGACTATTCTAAGTACAACAAAAAGGATAACCAATTGAAAAATTATTCAGCCCTCACCCCCGTAATATTCACGAATCCTTTATTAATATTGAAAAGGACTTCACCTAATGAAACAAAATTGATGGAAAAACAAGAAAGAAAAAAGATTTATCCTTACTATAAAAACTAACCCGTGAAGGGGTTAAAATCGTACACCTCGAACTGTTCAAAGGTGTAGGGATACTTTTGTGGATCATCATGGGTGCCATGAAATTTACACGACCATGTCTAAATTGCGATTCGCAACTCCGGAGTTCTGCTTGTTAGCGAAATTAGTTTCACCGCTCCATTTCGTCTAACGGAGACGAAGTTGTCCGATCTGGTCGCAAAAATGACCGAGCGTTATCTCCGAGCGGGCTGCTCGTAGCTTTGGATTCTCATTAAGAGGCAATGCCTCGCAACTTCTGTCTGTCGTATTATGCGAGCAATAAGGAGCGCGCGGGCGCGCTATTTCCCGGGAAGCTGCGACCGCATTGCTTAGCCAAGCAAATAGTTAGACTGCGAGCCGGGGGAGAGGCCGCCGAGCCCTCGCAGCATACTCCGCGGGATGCACTCAGCTTTGCATTAATAAAACATGCGGCTGGCTCAGCTTTCGCGAGTATTCACCGACTCGGGGAACTTGGCGTCGATGAAACGAAAGCTCCGAACAGGTTGCGCCGTGCTCCCTGATATATCGCGCGAACACGCGGCGTTCTGCCTCCGGTTTCCCCGTTTTCTTTCTCTTTCGTCTTTTTAACGGAAAATCGTCGACCCCGGTTTCGCAGTCGCCGATGAAAAAGCCGACGGGAAACGAGCGGGAAAACCACACCGCCGCGCGACGCGATCCAAGACGACGCGTTTTTCTTCCGCCGACGGATCTCTGCGAAATCAGTTATTCTTTTAACGAGCAGCCCCCGTCGATGCTCTACGACGCACGCTCGCGTGTACGCGGACAATTGGCTCTTTCGAATGGAACCCGTGAATCTTTTATTCGCGACGGAAATTCCGGGAAACTTAGGAATGTAAATTTCAGAGGAGAATTCCAAGCGCTGGTGTTGCGCGTTTGTAAATATGGTTTCCGTTCAGAAAAGGTTGCATATGGCTCGAAAGTGTGCTAAAGAGTACGAGGAATTGATTTTTGTCGTAAAATAATACTCCGATAATAAATAGAAAGTGTTCGTGGCTGATAATATATAATAAGAACGAGAGTCGTTATACGGATTTCTTTTACATTTATGTAAAATTGAATGGCGAATATACTTTTCATTTGGAAAATGTTTAATCTGCAGCGATATGTTCGATAATAAGTAGAAAGAATAGCTAAATAGTGATAAATAATAAGAACGTTCGCGAGAGTCATCACACGAGTTTCTTCTATTTAAAATAGAATCGTGAATACTTTTCGTTTGAAAAATGTTTTAAGTTGCAGCGATATATACCACTTTTACGTTCGATTTTTCGAAGCGGTTCTTCGAAAACAATTCTTTGACGGAGAAAATTTATCCGTGAAAGAGAGGCTGATCAAGTGCAGGACACGCGATCTTTCATTTGCCGGGCGACTTCTTTGTCCACTAACAATAAGCTGTCCAGGCCATGGTCGACTTTTCCTCTTGAAATTCGCATACAACGTTGGCGTAAGCACGCGACATTTTTGCTCTCAGGCTTCAACGTCCAGCTGATTTGCCGTCCCGCGTACAACACAACAAATGGACGGACGTTTAACGGAAATAATCGGACGAGAGAGAAACCGTCGTTTAATTGCGGATAAAAATTAGCAACAAACTATGTTCTCGAAACGTAGGATACTCTCTACTTACCAAAGGAAGAATGGTAGCCAACAAAGGAGGAACGCCCCCATTATTATTCCGAGCGTCCTCGCTGCTTTGTGTTCGGCCCTCCAACTTTTCGTTTGCTGTCGTATGGAAGTACCTGAAAAATAAAAATTTATGGTAGCGACATGGTAGTGAAACGACGGGGAACTTTGCGCTATTTGTCGCTCGCAACTTTGCAACGCGTCTAGCCGGGTTCTATTGTAGACATTGTTCAATCAGAGTTGATGGCTCGGATGAATTTCTATTTTGCAGTAGAATGCTTAACAACTGTTATTTAAATATAGGGATGAATGCAGTCGAAAATATATAATGGACAATAGCTCTATCATTCTTTCAGGGAAATTGTTTTCAAATTAATCAATCTAGCTGTAAAAGAATAGCGCAAGGGATAACTTGCTACATCTTCCATAAAATTCGATTTATTTTATTATTTATAGTTCTATCAATAGGAAGAACAAGCGTTGACGGAGTTATTATTAACCCTTTGCACTCGAAGCCATTTTAACTATGAAACTAAAATAATATTTTTTCTATTTCATAGAATTTCATTTTACGTAACAAAGTGAATTTTACACATACAAAATTGAGTCTTGTGAATTGTACAACAGTTACGGTATTAACAATCTTTACGTTTCACTTTGATGATATAAAAGTCACCTTGGGACGCGGTGTAACAATCTTAATGGTGTCTCAGAGTCAGCACTGGGGTGCAAAGGGTTAACACTGGCAATATAATGAGCAGTGACAATTAATTTTCAGCTCGAGGCGAATTCGAGCAGCCACGCGACGCGACTCGGTTTAAACAAAACAGCGTTTGTTGCCGGCTCGATATTTTTAGTTAATTTAACATAACTTTGACATAACCTCGATGTACATTTTCGCTGCGTTCTCCTACGGAGATTATTAATAAAGTTGTATCAATTCTCAAGGTTGTTCGCTGGATCCGCAGAATCGCATTTTGCTAAAACGAATCTGTAATTTGTTCGCATAGTCGTCCATTACCGGACGATATTTCGTTCGTTTAACTGGCGCATTGAATTACAGCGGCGCGCAGATGCCGAGGGAAATTATTCACGGCATATTACGCATTCCGCAACATGATTTTTCCGTTTGTTTCACGTTTTACCCTGGTGTTATTTATTCCGAAGAAAAATGGCCCCGTTATTCAGCCTCGTGATAAGAGTTTCTATTAATATTTCGGTTGTTTATTGCTCTACTACCAAATAGTTTCTTTTGTTTATCAACGCGGACGTGTAAAAAAAGCTGTTGTTTTATCTACGTCGTTTTCTAGTTGTTTTATGTAAACTCACAGACCGTGAAAATCAATTTTTTAAATATTGAAAAGAAGGATTTATTTACGCCAATGGATTACTAAGTAATTAAAAATAATTCTCGAATTAGCCGGAATTTTTGCCAATTATTGTAGGAAAATAAAGTAAATACAACGATTAGCAAAAATTCCGGCTACTTCTAAAAATATTTTTAATTATCGAGAAATAATTATGCGATAAGTACGATATCCGTAATGCATCTAATTTTCTTGAAAGAATTCCTATGTTAATGAAATTAATGATGACCGGCTAAAATTGTTCATTCTAATTCTTGTACAACAACGAACATTACGCAACTCTGTTCCCAACAAGTGAATAATGATCCGTTCTTAAATCTGCTGGTCATTTTTGTTGCAGCTGTACGGAGGGTAGATTATTAATTACGCTATGCAAGATAAAATAACAAAGTCTCCGAATTCATCCCGCGCCATTAATTCACTTCCCAGCGCAGTTAAATTATGTAGCTGCACAGATTAAACAAAGGCTCGCGATACGAACTCGTTACTTCTGTTGGAAGGAGCACCAAAATTCCATTCCATCCAATTGCATTCCCCTTCTCGACGTTTCTTCGCGTCTTCCCGCTTCGTATCATGCCACAGGATTCATTTCAGACTGTAGCATCGTTTTTGTCGAATAGCAGCGCGTTATTAATACATAGTTATTCGTTTATTCAGTATGGAGATTCATTCATATTTATATATAGTTATTCATTCATTTAGTTTAGTATTCTTTCTTTTAGTGTAATTATTCGTTCATTTAGCATAATTATTCAATCATATTTATATACAGCTATTCATCCATTCAAACCTATCCATTCATTTTATTTTGACATCAAATTGAAACATATTATTGTCTCACAAATATTTAAACCTTAAACAAAAATTAATATATATATATACTATTAAGTTTAAGTCCAAGTATTAATTTTACACATATGTGTCATGTCGCTCGAAATTAATTTTCATTGAACGAACACTGACATATAATACTTAAAATTAAGAAGGAAACAGAGATCTCATTAATCCTTTCTTAAAACCTATATATGTATATATATGACATAATAATATCAGAAAATTTCATGTAAAAATAAAAAGATGAATAAACAGCTTGGACTGATGAAAGTAATTAATAGAGCAGAGTGACGACCGCAAAGGATTAACGTTCCCATGCATCCCGTCCGAGGGTTAGTTCTCCGGTGGCCGCGTGTCCGTTTCAGGACACGTCGCTTCCTCGCAGAGATAGCAAATTCATTTTGGCGGGACGATACCGAAGCGCTGTTTAGATAATAGGAAGTGCCAGAATGGGAAGGCAGTCGTTGGAGCGAAAGCTGAAGGGTTCGCGTGATCTGACGCAGTCAGGCAGATTTAGGTTGGTTGGTCGATGCTCACCGGCTTCTCCGTTTTCGTGCAATCGATGCGCTCGTCTATCAAGATGCAAGAAGCGTCTGCCCTACGGCATGCCCGATTTAAGTGTACACACGCAATTAGTTCGCGGCTTATTGAAGACACGGACGAATTCCCTGAACCGGCAACAACAACCACTTCCTCCACCCCCACGACTCTCCGATCAACATCATCTAGGATTTTATCGTTGATCGAGTTCAGTGAACGACACGCTAATCGATAGCTCGTCCTCCTTTAACGTTTCGTTTATTTTTCGATTTCGTTTTTGCTCATTTTCCATCGATTTTTATACTATTTATATATATTTATTTTATTTATTTTATATATTTATTTATTTTGATTCTTTTACACTTTTTGATGCTTGGGCGATCTTGGGTACTTATTGATACATTTTGATATATTTTGGTACACATTTTTTCACTTTAATACTTACTGATATTTATTCATACATTTTCATACTTCTTGACACTCGTTCAGTTATTTTATGTCCTTTCTGACACTTACTTATTCATATGAAAACTTTCTTCGTACTTATTCATACATTTTAATAACTTTTGCATATCAGTTATGACAACATTAAATATCGAAATGGTAAATTGCATGAAAATGTACAGTACAACGATGAATTTCAAACTTGCAAAGTACTGATTTTCATATCCTTTTCATTCGACAGATTCACAAGTCGTTCTGATAATATAAATATGAGATAATTCATTCTTAAGCAGTTCTCCTTTTATGCACATCGCGCAAGCTTTTAAGAGACAAAGGTAATCTATTTCAGACAACTTCCCGGCACAGTTCTCTGTCCCGTAATTCAACATTAAATTCCGTTTTAATGTATTTTGATGCCTTTTATGGTTCTCGTAAAAGGATGGAGTACCTTTTGCACCGACGTCTAAATTTAAATTCTAAGCGACTCTACAACTCCACGTTGAAAGAGTGTCACTCTATTAAACTTGTTTCATCTTTCTCATTTCCTCGTCGAATATACTACAGAATTCATTAGAATTCCCAATTAATTCAAATCATCGCGGCTCTGTGAAGCAAAAATGCTGGTCTGTGAATTATTTTCGCCCGTTTAGTCCGCAGCATCTTTAACCTTTTAGTTACTTGGTATAGTAAAATTTTTCTTTAACAAATATTTTCGTGAATTTTACGGTGAGCTTAAAATTTATGTATCTGTACTTGTGGGGTGGATGTACCAATGATCGTGCTTCCAGATTAGAGACTTATGGAGGAAGAAAAGTTTATGCATAAATTGACAGCTATTGTTATTGATATATTGTAATATTCATATTTTACATTATTAATTTTCCCAAGAACTCTTTTTATCCTCCTCGTTTTAATGTTTATCAAATCGTTATTTTAAAAGATTAACATTCTAAAATGTAAAAGTGTAACACACTTTTCTACATTATTTTCTACATTATTCTCTCGGTTTTCTACAGTGTCGCAAATTATTTTATCTTCCTCGTTTTCTCAGCAAATACAAGTACTTAAAACTTCGCTCACCTTTATACTTTCATCCCTAATTAATTCATATAATCGTGGTAGAAAAACGCTCTCTTAAAAATCCATTTCGCCCCTTCACCTTCAAAGGTCCTTAATCCCTACACCGACCTCTTAATCAACTTAAACAAACGAGGTTCTACAGCGTAAAAATGCTGCTCAATAAATTTCGACCGTCCCTCCGCTTCTTTTCACAGTGTCTGCTCATCCCCTACTAATTACTTAAATAATCCGGATTCCATAATGTAAAATGCTAATTAAGAGACTCGGTGTATCTCCCCGATGGTACTCTTGTACAATAATACGCGTACAGTAGAATCAACTGGTTCAAGTACGATTTTAACATAAATAATACAGTCTAAGGTGATAGAATTTGCTATGTAATATCATTTATTAAATGCAATGGATTATTATAGAATTTTATCATAGAACTTATTATAGAAAGTCCGTCGACATTCTTACAAGCAACAAACAATTCAAAATCGTATATAAAGCATTGTTTAAATTTTCGTTATATTGTTTTCGATAAACAGAGACAAAATAATGCAAAATTTTTGGTTATTAGATAAGTAAGAGTGCATTTCATTTCTACACGATTATAAAATTTCTTAATGACATCTTTTCGTAAGATCAATCATAATTTTTGCAAATACAGTTTTAAACGTTGTCTGATAAATTAGTTCCTGAAATAACTCAAAACAAAACCCAGTGATTTAATTAGCTCTTTAAGAATTTAGTTTCATAGAATTTTAGCAAGCATCTCCACCTGAAAGTGTTTCATAAATGTTTACATATACTTCATTTTACATTCCATGCATTTCAAATTGAGAAAACAGTGTACCAGTCAATGGTTTCCTCAGACAAACGAGGTCCTACAACGTTAAAGTGCCGCTCAATCAATTTCGTGGAACGCTCTCGTCCACTTTGAAAATTCGCTCACCCCGCGCTGATAGCCGTAATTAATTCGAATAATCGAAGTCCTACGGTACAGCGGGAAACCCCGGGGAAAATTGCGCTGCTAGAAAGCCGCGGGGAGCTGTTCTCCTCAATTGCCAGTTAAACGAAGTGTGCTCGGTGACCACATTTCTAGAACCACCCCCTTAAAAGACGCAACTCGGCTAATATTGCAAAAGTATAAACTAAAATATTTTAATTGCCATACAAAAATATACTAATTATTCTCAAAAATACATTAATTACCCTAAATAAATATCACCCTAAAAAGGTATATTAACCCCTTGCGGTACTTTAATGAGTCAGACGGAGATTTCTATTAAAATATTACATACATTAAGTATGACTGTTATTCCGTTCTTTTAAGTCGAAATAAAATGCTGTCCACTCGCGATCAATATTTAATCGTTCTAGTAAACATAGACATACGATAAATATAAATTTTCTTCTACTTCCAAGAAATTATTATAATCGGACAGGTACGTGCTCGCCATTCGTAACTACGAAGAAAACGGTACGGCAAGGGGTTAATTACCCTAAAAAGATATATCAACCATCCTATAATCACAGAAATGTTTACGACCGGATAGCCGGTCGGTAAAGGGTTAATATCAAGATTAAAAATAAACTAGCTCTCATTGGAAGAAGAGTGAACGCTGCATCGTGAACAATATCCACCGTACATTCGTTCGCGGCACTTTTGTAATCGACTTTTGTCCGGCGTCTCGCAGCATCTCGCGGCGACCTAAAAAATTGACCGTCGGGAAATAGGACTCGCGTGCCGATGGAAAAACGAACACCTGTCCTCCCTCTTTCCCCGCGAAGTTGCCGGGCTCGAGGGGGGTTAAAACTTTATGATACTCCAGTTGTTTCGGAGTCCCCGAGGCGCGGCGGCAGAGAAGCACCGGGCAGGGATTGCGAAAAACGCGGCTGGAACTTTCTCGCTAAGCGGATACGGAACTTTTTAATGGGAATAAGAAGCGGTTCTTGCCCGTAGCTGGCAATAGAGGTCACGTGAACCGGGGACATGTTATCCCTCGGACCAACCG